>NW_027523204.1:0-56137 GCF_052094955.1 Ictidomys tridecemlineatus
GTCTCCTACATCTACTCTCTGTAAAACCCTACTACACCCCAGTCTCCAAACTGTGCTCTCTGTAACAGTCCTTCTGCAGAATAGTTTCCAACCTTTGCTCTCTGTAACAGGAATTTTGCAACCTAGTCTCGAAACTCTGCTCTCTGTAACAGGCCTTCAAAACCCCAGTCTCCGACCTCTTCTCTCTGCAATGATTTTTCTCCACCCCTGTCGCCAACCTCTTCTCTCGGCAACAGTCCTTCTGCACCATAGTCATCAATCTCTGCTCTCTGTAAGACCTTTATGCACTCCAATATCCTACCTCTGCTCTCTGTAACAGTCCTGCTGCACCTCAGTCTCACAAGTCTGCTCTCTCTAAGATCCTTCTGCAACTTAGTCTTTAAACTCTGCACTCTGTAACAGTCCTGCTACACAACAGTCTCCAAACTCGGCTCTTTGTAACAGGACTTCTGCAACGCAGTCTTCAACCTCTGCTTTCTGTAACAGGCCTTCTGCACCCCAGTCTCCAAACTCTTCACTCTGCAACAATTCTTCTCCACCCCAGTCTCAAACATCTGATCTCTGCCACAGTACTTTTGCACCCCAGTCTCCAAACTCTGCTCTCTGTAAGATCCATCTGAACCCCAGGCTCTAACCTCTGCTCTCTGTAACAGTCCTTCTGCACACCAGTCTCCAACATCTGCTCTCTGAAACAGTCCTTCTGCAAGTCAGTCTGAAAACTCTGCTCTCTGCAATGATCCTTTTGCACCTTAGCCTCCTACCTCTGCTCTCGGTAAGACCCTTCTGCAACCCAGTCTCCAAACTCAGCTCTCTGTAACAGTCCTTCTGCACAAAACTTTCCAAACTCAGCTCTCTATAACAGGAATTCTGCAACCCAGTCTCGAAGCTATGCTCTTTGTAACAGTCCTTCTGCACCCCAGTCTCAAACCTCTGCTCTCTGTAACAATCCTTCTGCAACCCAGTCTTCTACTACTGCTCTCTTTAATATTCCTTCTGCACCTCAATCTCCAAACTCTGCTCTCTGCAAAGGTCCTTCTGCACACCTGTCTCCAACCTCTGCTCTCTGCGACAGTCCTTCTGCACCCCAGTCTCCAAACTCTTCTCTCTGCAACAATTCTTCTCCATCCCAGTCTCCAACCTCTGCTCTCTTCAACAGTCCTTCTGCAACCCAGTCTCCAACCTCTGCTTTCTGTATCAGTCCTTCTGCACCCCAGCCTTCAACCTCTGCTCTCTGCAACAGTCTTTCTGCACCCTAGTTAGCAACATCTGATCTCTGCAACAATCATTCGGCACCCCAGATTCCAACCACTGCTCTCTGTAAAAGACATTCTGTACTGCAGTCCAACCTCTGCTCTCTGTAACCTTCTTTCTTCACAACAAACTCCAATCTCTGCTTTCTCTATCAGTCCTTCTGCACCCCAGTCTCCAAACTCTGCTCTCTGTAAGAGTCCTACTGCACATCAGTCTCCAACCTCTTCTCTCTGTAAGATCCTACTGCACCCCAGTATCCAAACTCTGCTCTGTCTATCATGCCATCTCTACCCCAGTCTCCAACCTATGCTTTCTGCAATGGTCGAGCTGCACCCCAGTCTCAAACCTCTGTCCTCTGTAACAGTTTTTCTGCTCCCCAGTCTCCAACCTCTGTTCTCTGTTACAGTCCTTCTGAACCGCAGTCTCAAAACTCTGCTCTCTGTAAGATTCTTCTGAAAACCAGTCTCCAAACTCTGCTTTCTGTAACAGTACTTCTGAACCCAGACTCCAAACTCTGCTCTCTGTAACAGTCCTTCTGCACCCAACTCTCCAAACTCTGCTCTCTGTAACATTCCTTCTGCACCCCCGTCTCCACCCTCTGCTCTCTGTAATGATCCTTCTGCACCCAAGTCTCCAACGTCTGATCTCTGCAACAATCTTTCTTCACCGCATTCTCCAAACTTTTTTCACTGGAAGATTCTTCTACACCCCAGTTTCCAAACTCTTCTCTCGGTAACATTCCTTCTGCTCCACAGTCTCTGACATCTACTCTCTGCAATGGTCCCTATGCACCCCAGTCTCCAACCTTGTTCTCTACAACAGTTCTGTACCGCAGTCTTCAACCTCTGTTCTCTGAAAGGTTTTTTCTGCACCCCATTCTCCAAACTTTGCTCTCTGTAACAGTCTTTCTGCACTTCACTCTGCAACCTCTGCTCTCTACAACAGTCCTTCTGCACCCCACTCTCAAAAATCTGCTTTCTGCAAAGGTCCTTTTCCATCCCAGTCTCCAACTTCTGCTCTCTGTTACCTTCTTTCTGTACTTCAGTCTTTAACCTCTGCTCTCTGTAACGGTCTTTCTGCACCTCAGTCTTCAAACTTTGATTTCTGTATCAGTCCTTCTGCACCCCAGTCTCTAAACTCTGCTCTCTGTAACATTCCTTCTGCACCTCAGACTCCAAACTCTGCTCTCTGCAACAGTCCTACTGCGCCCCAATCTCCAACCTCTGCTCTCGGCATCAGTCCTTCTGCACCTCAGTAACCAAACTCTGCTCTCTGTATTATCGTTCTGACACCCAGTCTCCAACCTCTGCTATCTGCACTGGTTCTTCTGCACTCCACTCTCCAAACTCTGTTCTCCACAACAGTTATTCTGCACCCCAGTCTCCAAATTTTGCCCCCTGTAACAGTTCTTCTGTACCACAGTATCCAACCTCTGTTCTCTGTAAGGGTCCTTCTGCACCTCGGTCTGCAAACTCTGCTCTCTGCAACAGTCCTCCTGCACCCCAGTCTTCAACCTCTGCTCGCTGCAACAGTCCTTCTGCAGCCAAGTCTCCGAAATCTGCTCTCTGCAATATTCCTTTTCCACCCCAATCTCCAACCTCTGCTCTCTATAACCGTCCTTCTGTACTGCTGTCTCCAACCTCTTATCTCTGTAAAAGTCCTTCTGCACCCCAGTCTCCAAAATCTGCTTTCTGTATCAGTCCTTCTGCACCCCAGTCTCTAAACTATGCTCTCTATAACAGTCCTTCTGCACCTCAGACTCCAACTTCTGCTCTCTGCAACAGTCCTACTGCGGCACAATCTCCAACCTCTGCTCTCTGCAACAGTCCTTCTGCACCTCAATGTTAAAACTCTCCTCTTTGTATATTACTTTGAATTTACTTCTGAAATTCAGTCTCCAACCTCTGCTATATGCAATGGTCCTTCTGCACCCCAGTCTCCAACCTCTGTTCTCTACAACAGTTATTCTGCACCCCAGTCTTCAAACTCTGCTCTGTGTAACAGTCCTTCTGTACCACAGTCTCCAACCTCTGTTCTCTACAACAGTTACTCTGCACCCCAGTCTCCAACCTCTGCTTTCAGTATCAGTTTTTTAGCACCACATTCTCCAAACTCTGCTCTCTGTAACAGTCTTTCTGCACCTCAGTCTGTAACCTTTGCTCTCTGCAATAGTCTTTCTGCACCCCAGTCTACAATCTCTGTTCTCTTCAACAGTCCTTCTGCACCCCAGTCTCTAACATCTGCTGTCTGCAACAGTCCTTCTCCGCCTCATTCTCAAACTTTGCTCTCTGCAACAGTCCTTCTGCTCCCCAGTCACCAAGCTCTGCTTTCTGTATCAGTCCTTCTGCACCCCAGTATCCAACCTCTGCTCTCTATAACAGTTTTTCTGCACCTCAGTCTCTATAACAGTTCTTCTGCACCTCAGTCTCAAACCTCAGGCTCTCTTAAACAGTCCTTCTACACATCAGTCTGAAACCTCTGCTCTCAGCAATGATCCTTATGCACCTCAGTCTCCAACCGCTGCTTTCTGTAACAGTCCTTCTGTACCTCAGTCTCCAAACTCTGCTCTCTGTAAGATCCTTTTGCAACCCAGTCTCTAAACTCTGCTCACTGTAACTGTCCTTCTGCACCTCAGTCTCCAAACTCTGCTCTCTATAATATCGTTCTGCACACCAGTCTCCAAACTGTGATATCTGTGACAGGCCTTCTGCACCCCAGTCTCCAACCTCTGCTCTCTGTAAAACTCCTTCTGCACTCCAGTTTCCACCCTGTGATCTCTGTAACAATACGTCTGTACATCAGTCGCCATCCTCTGCTCTATACAACGTTCCTTCTGCTCCTGAGTCTCAAAACACTACTCTCTGTAAAAGTCCTTCCGCACCTCAGTCTCCAAACTCTGCTCTCGGTAAGATCCTTCTGCAACCAATTCTCCAAACTCTGCTCTCTGTAACAGTTCTTCTGCACCTAAATCTCAAAAGTCTGCTCTCTGTAACAGGCCTTCCGCAACCCAGTCTTATAACTCTGCTCTCTTTAATAGGAGTTCTGGCCCAAAGTCTCCAACCTCTGCTCTCTGCATCGATCCTTCTGCACCCCAGGATCCAACATCTGCTCTCTACAACAATCCTTCTGCACCACAGACTTAAACCTCTGCTCTTGTAACACTTCTTCTGAAACTCTGTTTTCAAAATGATCTCTGTAAGATCCTTCTGCAACCCAGTCTCGAAACTGTGCTATCTGTAAAAGTCCCTCTGCAACCCAGTCTCCAACCTCTGCTCTCTGCAACAGTCCTTCTGCACCCCAGTCTCTAACCTCTACACTCTGTAAGATCCTTCTGCACCACAGTCTTTAACCTCTTCTCTCTGTATCAGTCCTTGTGCACCCAGGTCTCCAAACTCTGCTCTCTGCAATATTTCATCTGCACCCGAGTCTCCAACCTGTGCTCTCTGTAACAATCCTTCTGGACCCCAGATTCCAACATCTGCTCTCTGCAATGATTCGTCTTCCACTCAGTCTCCAAACTCTGCTCTCTGTAAAAGTCCTTTTGAATCGCAGTCTCAAACCTCTTCTCTTTTTAACGGTCCATCTGCTCCCCAATTGCCAACCTCTACTTTCTGTAAAAGTCCTTCTACACCCCAGTCTCCAAACTCTTCTCTCTGCAATGATCCTTCTGCACCTCAGTCTCCTAACTCTTCTCTCTGTAAAAGTCCTTCTGCACCTCAGTCTCCATTCTTAGCTCTCTGTAATAGTCCTTCTGAACCCCAGTCTCCAAACTCTGCTCTTTGTAACAGTCCTTCTATACCGCAGTCTCCAACCTCTACTCTCTATAACGGTCCTTCTGCACCCCAATTGCCAACCTCTGCTTTCTGAAACAGTTCTTATGAACCTCAGACTCCAACCTCTGCTCTCTGTAACAGACCTTCTAAGCCTCAGTCTGAAACCTCTGCTGTCTGCAACAATCCTTCTAAACCCCAGTCTCCAAACTGTGCTATCTGTAACAATCCTTCGGCACCCCAGTCTCCAACATCTGCTCTATGTAACAGGTCTTCTGCAACTCAGTCACCAAAGTCTGCTCTGTGTAACAAGCCTTCTGCACCCCAGTCTTCAACCTCTTCTCTCTGCAACAGTCCTTCTGCACCCCAGTCTCCAACGTCTTCTCTATGTAAGATTCTTCTGCACCCTGTTTTCCAAACTTTGCTCTCTGTAACAGTAATTCTGCACCTCAGTCTCTAACCTCATCCCTCTGCAAAGGCCCTTCTGCACCCCAGTATCCAACCTCTGTTCTCTATAATCGTCCATCTGTACAGCATTCTTTAACCTCTGCTCTCTGTAAGGGTCTTTCTGCAACCCAGACTCAAATCTCTGCTTTCTGTATCAGTTTTTCTGCACCACAGTCTCCAAATTCTGCTCTCTCTAAGAGTCCTTCTGCACCTCAGTCTCCATCCTCTGCTCTCAGCAACAGTCCTTCTGCACCCCAGTCTCAAACCTCTGCTCTCTGCTACAGTCCTTCTGGACTGTAGTCTCCAACTTCTGCTATCTGCAACATATTTTCCGCACCCAGTCTTTAAACTGTTCTCTCTGTAACTATCCTACTGCACCCAGGTCGCCAAACTTTGCTCTCTGTAGCGATCCTTCTGCACCTCAGTCTCCAACCTCTGATGTCTGCAAAGATCCTTCTGCACCACAGTCTCCAACGTCTGTTTTCTGTAACAGTGCTTCTGACCCCAGTCTCCAGCCTCTGCTCTCTGTAACATCCTTCTGCACC
This sequence comes from Ictidomys tridecemlineatus, assembly GCF_052094955.1. Classification (NCBI taxonomy): domain Eukaryota; kingdom Metazoa; phylum Chordata; class Mammalia; order Rodentia; family Sciuridae; genus Ictidomys; species Ictidomys tridecemlineatus. The sequence continues at coordinate 6,014 of NW_027523204.1, forward strand.
CCAGTTTCCAAACTCTTCTCTAGGTGACATTCCTTCTGCACCCCAGTCTCCACACTCTGCTCTTTGTAACAGTTCTTCTGTACCACAGTCTCCAATCAATCTCTGCTCACTGCAACATTTCTTCTACACCCCAGTCTCCAAACTGTGCTCTCTGTAACTGTCTTTCTGACCCCAGTCTCCAACCTCTGCTCTCTGTAACGATCCTTCTGCACCTCAGTCTGCAAACTCTGCTCTCTCGAACGATCCTTCTGCACCTCAGTTTCCAACCTCTGCTCTCTGCAACGATCTCTCTGCACCCCAGTTTCCAACCTCTGCTCTCTGTAATGATCCTTCTGCACCTCAGTCTGCAACCTCTGCTCTCTGCAACGATCCTTCTGCACCTCAGTTTCCAACCTCTGCTCTCTGCAACGATCCCTCTGCACCTCAGTTTCAAACCTCTGCTCTCTGTAACAGTCCTTCTACACTTCAGTCTCCAACCTCTCCTATCTGTGCCAATCCTTCTTCACCTCAGTCTCTAAGCTCTGATCACTTTAACAGTCTTTCTGAACCTCAGTCTCCAATCTCTGCTCTCTGCAACAGTCCATCTGAACCCCAGTCTCCAAACTTTGCTCTCTGTAACAGTTCTTCTGCACCCAATCTCGAACCTCTGCTCTCTGTAACAATCCTTCTGCACCTCAGTCTCCAACGTCTGCCCTCTGTAGCAGTCCTTCTGCACCCTAGTCTGCAAAATCTGCTCTCTACAATGGTCCTTCTGCGCCAAAGTCTCCAAACTCTGCTCTTTATAACAGTCCTTCTGTACCGCAGTCTCCAAACTCTTCTCTCTATAACTGTCCTTCTGCATCCCAATTGCCAAACTCTGCTTTCTGTAACAGTCCTTCTGCACCTCAGATTCCAACGTCTGCTCTCTGTAACAGTTCTTCTAAGCCTCAGTCTGAAACCTCTGCTCTCTGCAACGATCCTTCTGCACCCAAGTCTCCAAAATGTGCTTTCTGTAACAATCCTTCTGCACCCTAGTCTCCAACCTCTGCTCTCTATAACCTTACTTCTGCACCCCAGATTCCAACATCTGCTCTCCGCAATAATCCTTCTTCTACCCAGCCTCCAAACTCTGCTCTCTGTAAAAGTCCTTTAGTATTGAAGTCTCCAACCTCTTCTCTTTGTAAGGGTCCATCTGCTCCCCAATTGCTAACCTCTGCTTTCTGTAACAGTCCTTCTACACCCCAGTCTCCACACTCTTCTCTCTTCAATGATCCTTCTGCACCTCAGTCTCCTAATTCTGCTCTCTGTAAAAGTCCTTCTGCACCTCAGTCTCCATTCTTTGCTCTCTGTAATGGTCCTTCTAAACCCCAGTCTCCAAACTCTGCTCTTTGTAACAGTCCTTCTATACCGCAGTCTCCAACCTCTACTCTCTATAACGGTCCTTCTGCACCCCAATTGCCAACCTCTGCTTTCTGAAACAGTTCTTATGAATCTGAGACTCCAACCTCTGCTCTTTGTAACAGACCTTCTAAGCCTCAGTCTGAAACCTCTGCTTTCTGCAACAATCCTTCTAAACCCCATTCTCCAAACTGTGCTATCTGTAACAATCCTTCTGCACCCCAGTCTCCAACATCTGCTCTCTGTAAGATCTTTCAGGAACTCAGTCTCCAAACTCTGCTCTCTATAAGAGTCCTTCTGCACCCCAGTCTTCAACCTCTCCTCTCTGTAACAGGCCTTCTGCACCAGAGTCTCAAAAGTCTTCTCTCTGTAGCAGGCCCTCTGCAACCCAGTCTCCAACCTCTGCTCTCTGCAACGATCCTTCTGCACCCCAGTCTTCAACTTATGCTCTCTGCAATGATCCTACTCCACCCCAGTCTCCAACCTCTGATTACTGCAACAGTCCTTCTGCAACTAAGTCTCCAAATTCTGCTCTCTGTAAGATCCTTCTGCACCCCTGTCTCTATGCTCGGCTTATTTCAACAATCCTTCTGCACCCCAGTGTCCAACCTCTGCTCTATGTAACAAAATTTTGCACCTCAGTCTCCAACCTCTGCTCTCTGCTACAGTCCTTCTCCACCCCAGTCTTTAAATTCTGCTCTCTCTAAAATTTCTTCTGCACCTCAGTCTCTAAACTCTGCTCTCTGCAACATTTCTTCTGCAGCCCAGTCTCCATCCTCTGCTCTCTGCAACAGTCTTTCTTCACCCCAGTCTTAAACTTCTGCTCTCTGCAACAGTCCTTCTTCATCCCAGTCTCCAAACTCCGCTCTCTACAACAATCCTTCTGCACCTCAGTCTCTAAAATCTGTTCTCTGCAACGGTCCTTCTGCACCTCAGTCTCTAACCTCTACTCTCTGTAACAGTCTTTCTGCACTTCACTCTCCAACATCTGCTCTCTGTAGGATCCTTCTAAAACTCAGTCTCAAACCTCTGCTCTCTGTATCTATTATTCTGCACCTCAGTCTCCAAACTCTACTCTCTGTAACAGTCCATTTGCACCTCAGTCTGACACCTCTTCTCTCTGCACGATCCTTCTGCACCCCAGTCTCCAAACACTGCTCTCTGTAACAGTCCACCTGCACCTCAGTCTCCAACCTCTCCGCTCTGTAACAAGCTTCTGCAAGGCAGTCTCCAAACTCTTCTCTCTGTAGCAGGCCTTCTGCACCCCAGTCTCCAAAATCTGCTCTCTGCAATGATCCAACTGTACCCCACTCTCCAACTTCTGATCTCTGCAACAGTCCTTCTGCAAGTCACTTTATTACCTCTGCTCTCTCTAACAGTCCTTCTGCACCTCAGTCTCCCAACTCTGCTCTTTGTAAGATCCTTTTGCAACCAAGTCTTTAAACTCTGCACTCTGTAAGAGTACTTCTGCACAACAGTCTTAAACCTCTTCTCTCTGCAACGATTCTTCTCCACCCCAGTCTCCAACATCTGCTTTCTGCAACAGTCTTGCCGCACAAGAGTCTCCAAACTCTTCTCGCTGTAACAGTCCTTCTTCACCCCACTCTCCAAATTCTGCTCTCTGCAAGGATCATTCTGGACCCCAGTCTCCAATGTCTGCTCTCTGCAACAGTTCTTCTTCACCACAGTCTCCAACCTCTGCTCCCTGTAAGATCTATCTGCACTCCAGTCTTCAAACTATGCTCTCTGAAACATTTTTTCTCCACCCCAGTCTCCAACCTCTGTCCTCTGCAACAGTTTTGCTGCTCCCTAGTCTCGAACATCTGCTCTCTGTAACAGTCCTTCTGTACCGCAGTCTCCAACCTCTGCTCTTTGTAACGGTCCTTCTACACCCCAGTCTCCAAACTCTGATTTCTGTATCATTCTGTCTGAAACCCATCTCCAACGTCTGTTTTCTGTATCTATCCTTCTGCACCTCAGTCTCCAACCTGTGCTCTATGTAAGAGTCATTCTGCACCCCAATCTCCAACATCTGTTCTGGATAACAGTCCTATACCACAGTCTCCAACATCTGCTCTCTGTAAAAGTCCTTCTGCACCTCAATTTCAAAACTCTAATTCCTGTAACAGTCCTTCTGCACCTGAGTTTCCAAATTCTGCTCTCTGTAACAGTCATTCTACACCCCAGTCTCCAAACTCTGCTTTCTGTATCAGTCTTTCTGAACCCCAGTCTCCAACCTCTGTTCTCTGTATCTATCCTTCTGCACCTCACTCTCCAACCTCTTCTCTATGCAACAGTCCTTCTATACTGCAGTCTTCAAACTCTGCTCTCTGTAAAGGTCTTTCTGCAGCACATACTCCAAACTCTGCTTTCTGTATCAATTCTTCTGCACCCTAGTCTCCAAATTCTGCTCTCTCTAAGAGTCTTTCTGCTCCTCAGTATCCAACCTCTGCTAACTGTAACAGTTCGTCTCTACTCCAGTCTCCAAACTCTGCTCTCTGCAACAGTCCTTCTGCACCCCAGTCTCCAACGTCTTCTCTCTGCAACAGTCCTTCTGAACCCCAGTCTGCAAACTCTGCTCTCTGTAACAATCGTTCTGCCCCTCAGTCTCCAACCTCTGCTCTATGTAAAATGAATTTTGAACGTCAGTCTCCAAGCTCTGTTCTCAGCAACAGTCCTTCTGCACTCCAGTCTCCAAACTCTGCTCTCTGCAAAAGTCCTTCTGCACCCCAGTCTCCAACCTCTGCTCTCTGCAAAAGTCCTTCTCCACCCCAGTCTCCAACCTCTGCTCTCTTCCACAGTCCTTCTGCACCAAAGTATAAAACCTCTGCTCTCTGTAAGATCCTTCTGCACTCCAGTATCCAAACTCTGCTCTCTGTAACATTCCTTCTCCACCCCATTCTTTAACCTCTGCTTTCTGCAAATGTCCTGCAACACCCCAGTCTCCAACCTCTGTCCTCTGCAACATTCCTTCAGCTCCCCAGTCTCCAACCTCTGCTCTCTGCAACAGTCCTTCTGCACCCAGTCTCCAAACTCTGCTCTCTATAACAATCCTTCTGCACCTCAGTCTCCAAACTCTGTTCTCTGCAACTGTCCTTCTGCACTTCAGTCTCCAACCTCCACTCTTTGTAACAGTCCTTCTGCACTTCACTCTCCAACCTCTCCTCTCTGCAACAGTCCTTCTGCACCCCAGTTTCCAAACTATGCTCTCTGTAACAATTCTTATGTACTGCAGTCTCCAACCTCTGCTCTCGGTAACGGTCCTTCTGCATCCCAGTCTGCAAACTCTGCTCTCTGTAACAATCCTTCTGCCCCTCAGTCTCCAACTTCTGCTCTATGTAACAAAAATTTTGCACATCAGTCTCCAACCTCTGCATTCCACAACAGTCCTTCTGCACCCCAGTCTACAACCTCTGATATCTGCAAAAGTCCTTCTCCACCCCAGTCTTCAACTTCTGCTCTCTTCATCAGTCCTTCTTCACCAAAGTATCAAACCTCTGCTCTCTGTAAGATCCTTCTGCCCTCCAGTATCCAAACTCTGCTCTCTGTAACATTCCTTCTCCACCGCATTCTTTAACCTCTGCTTTCTGCAAATGTCCTGCAACACCCCAGTCTCCAACCTCTGTCCTCTGCAACAGTCCTTCAGCTCCCCAGTCTCCAACATATGCTCTCTGCAACTGTCCTTCTGCACCTCAGTTTCCAACCTCTACTTTCTGTAACAGTCCTTCTGCACTTCACTCTCCAAACTCTGCTCTCTGCAACAGTTTTTCTGCATGCCAGTCTCCAACCTCTGCTCTCTGTAACAATCCTTATGTACCGCAGTCTGCAACCTCTGCTCTCGGTAACGGTCCTTCTGCACCCCAGTCTCCAAACTCTGCTTTCTGTATCTGTCCTTCTGAACCCCAGTCTCAAACCTCTGCTCTCTGTATCTATCGTTATGCACCTCAGTCTCCAACCTCTGCTATCTGTTACAGTTTTTCTATACCGCAGTCTCCAAACTCTGGTCGTTCTTATGGTCCTTTTGCACCTCAATTTGCAACCACTTCTCTCTGTAACAGTCCTTCTGCACCTCAGTCTCCGAACTCTAATCTCTGTAACAGTCTTTCTACATCTCAGTCTCCAAACTCTGCTCTCTGTAACAGTCATTCTGCACCTTAGTCTGACACCTCTGCTCTCTGAACGATCCTTCTGCACACCAGTCTCCAACCACTGCTCTCTGTAACAGTCCACTTGCACCTCAGTCTCCAACCTCTGCTCTCTGTAAGATCTTTTAGGAACTCAGTCTCCAAACTCTGCTCTCTATAACAGTCTTTCTGCACCCCAGTATCCAACCTCTCCTCTCTGTAACAGGCCTTCTGCACGAGAGTCTCAAAAGTCTGCTCTCTATAGCAGGCCTTCTGCACCCCAGTCTCCAACCTCTGCTCTCTGCAACGATCCTTCTGCACCCCAGTCTCCAACTTATGCTCTTTGCAATGATGCTACTGCACCCCAGTCTCCAACCTCTGATTACTGCAACAGTCCTTCTGCAACTAAGTCTCAAAATTCTGCTCTCTGTAAGATCCTTCTGCACCCCTGTCTCCAAGCTCTGCTTATTTCAACAATCCTTTTGCACCCCAGTGTCCAACCTCTGCTCTATGTAACAAGATTTTGCACCTCAGACTCCAGCCTCTGCTCTCTGCAACAGTCCTTCTCCACCCCAGTCTTCAACTTCTGCTCTCTCTAAGAGTCCTTCTGCACCTCAGTCTCTAACCTCTGCTCTCTGCAACATTTCTTCTGCAGCCCAGTCTCCATCCTCTGCTCTCTGCAACAGTCCTTCTTCAACCCAGTCTCAAAACTCTGCTCTCTGCAACAGTCCTTCTGCACCCCAGTCTCCAAACTCTGCTCTCTACAACAATTCTTCTGCACCTCAGTCTCCAAAATCTGTTCTCTGCAACGGTCCTTCTGCACCTCAGTCTCTAACCTCTACTCTCTGTAACAGTCCTTTTGCACTTCACTCTCCAACATCTGCTCTCCGTAGGATGCTTCTAAAACTCAGTCTCAAAACTCTGCTCTCTGTATCTATCTTTCTGCACCTAAGTCTATAACCTATGCTCTCTGTAACAGTCCATCTGCACCTCAGTCTGACACCTCTGCTCTCTGAACGATCCTTCTGCACCCCAGTCTCCAAGAACTGCTCTCTGTAACAGTCCACCTGTTCCTCAGTCTCCAACATCTACTCACTGTAAGATCCTTAAGGAACTCAGTCTCGAAACTCTGCTCTCTATAACAGTCCTTCTGCACCCCAGTCTCCAACCTCTCCTCTCTGTAACAGGCCTTCTGCACCAGAGTCTCAAAAGTCTGCTCTCTGTAGCAGGCCTTCTGCACCCCAGTCTTCAACCTTTGCTCTCTGCAACGATCCTTCTGCACCCCAGTCTCCAATCTCTGCTCTCTGCAATGATCCTACTGCACCCAGTCTCCAACCTCTGATTTTCTCAACAGTCCTTTTGCAACTCTGTCTCCAACTTCTGCTCTCTGTAAGATCCTTCTGCACCCCTGTCTCCAAGCTCTGCTTATTGCAACGATCAATCTGCACCCCAATGTCCAACCTCTGCTCTATGTAACAAAATTTTGCACCTCAGTCTCCAAGCTCTGCTCTCTGCAACAGTCTTTTTGCACCCCAGTCTCCAACTACTGCTCTCTCTAAGAGTCCTTCTGCAACTCAGTCTCCAACATCTACTCTCTGCAACATTCCTTCTGTAGCCCAGTCTTCATCCTCTGCTCTCTGCAACAGTCCTTCTTAACCCCAGTCTCCAACCTCTGCTCTCTGAAATAATCCTTCTGCACCCAAGTCTCCGAACTATGCTCTCTGTAACAATCCTTCTGCACCTCAGTCTCCAAACTCTGTTCTCTGCAATGGTCCTTCTGCACCTCAGTCTCCAACCTCTACTCTCTGTAACAGTCCTTCTGCACTTCACTCTCCAACCTCTGCTCTCTATATGATCCTTCTAAAACCCAGTCTCAAACCTCTGCTCTCTGTATCTATTTTTCTGCCCCTCAGTCTCAAACCTCTGCTCTCTGTTACAGTTTTTCTATACCGCAGTCTCCAAACTCTGGTCTCTGTTATGGTCTTTCTTCACCCCAGTTTCCAACCACTTCTTTCTGTAACAGTTCTTCTGCACCTCAGTCTCCAAACTCTGCTTTCTCTAACAGTCCTTCTACACCTCAGTCTCCAACCTCTGCTCTCTGTAACAGTCCTTCTGCACCTCCGTCTGACACCTCTGCTCTCTGCACGATTCTACTTCACCGCAGTCTCCAAACACTGTTCTCTATAACAGACCTTCTGAACACCAGTCTCAAAACTCTGCTCTCTGTATCTATCCTTCTGCACCTCAGTCTCAAACCTGTGCTCTATGTAACATTCCTTCTACACCCCAGTCTCCAACCTCTGCTCCCTGTAACAGTTTTTCTATACCGCAGTCTCCAAATTCTGGTCTTTGTAACGGTCCTTCTGCACCCCAACTTCCAACCTCTGCTTTCTGTAACAATTCTTTAACATCTACTCTCTGCATCATTTTTTTCTGCAGCCCAGTCTTCATCATCTGCTCTCTGCAACAGTCCTTCTTCACCCCAGTCTCCAAACTCTGCTCTCTACAACAGCCCTTCTGCACCCCAGTATCCAAACTCTACTCTCTGTAACAATCCTTCTGCACCTCAGTCTCCAAACTCTGTTCTCTGCAACGGTCCTTCTGCACCTCAGTCTCCAACCTGTACTCTCTGTAACAGTCCTTCTGCACTTCACTCTCCAATCTCTGCTCACTGTAGGATCCTTCTCAAACCCAGTCTCAAACCTTTGCTTTCTGTATCTATTATTCTGCCCCTCAGTCTCCAACCTCTGCTCTCTGTTACAGTGTTTCTATACCGCAGTCTCCAAACTCTGTTCTCTGTTACGGTCCTTCTGCACCCAAATTTCCAACCACTTCTTTCTGTAACAGTCTTTCTGCACCTCAGTCTCCAAACTCTGCTCTCTGTAACAGTCCTTCTACACCTCAGTCTCCAACCTCTGCTCTCTGTAACAGTCCTTCTGCACCTCAGTCTGACACCTCTGCTCTCTGCACGATTCTTTTTCACCCCAGTCTCCAAACACTGTTCTCTATAACAGTCCTTCTGAACACCAGTCTCAAAACTCTGCTCTCTGTATCTATCCTTCTGCACCTAAGTCTCCAACCTGTACTGTCTGTAACGTTCCTTCTACACCCGAGTCTCCAACCTCTGCTCTATGTAACAGTTTTTCTATACCGCAGTCTCCAAACTCTGGTCTTTGTAACTGTCTTTCTGCACCCCAATTTCCAACTTCTGCTTTCTGTAACAATCCTTCTGCACATCAGTCTCAAAACTCTGCTCTATATAACAGTACTTCTACACCTAAGTCTTCAAACTTTGCTTTCTGTAACAGTCCTTCTGCACCTCAGTCTGACACCTCTCTTCTCTGCATTGTCCAAATGCACCTCAGTCTCTAACTACTGCTCTTTGTAACAGTCCAACTGCACCTCAGTCTCCAACCTCTTCTCTCTGTAAGATCCTTCAGCAACCCAGTCTCCAAACTCTTCTCTCTATAACAGTCCTTCTACACCCTAGTCTCCCACCTCTCCTCTCTGTAACAGGCCTTCTGGATGCCAGTCTCCCAACTCTGCTCTCTGTAGCAGGCCTTCTGCACCCCAGTCTCCATAATGTGCTCTCTGCAACGATCCTTCTGCATCCCAGTCTTCAACTTCTTATCTCTGCAACAGTCCATCTGCACCTAAGTCTCCTTATTCTGCTCTGTGTAAGATGCTTCTGCACACCTGTATCCAACCTCTGCTCTCTGTAACAGTCCTTCTGCACCCGAGTCTCCAAACTCTGCTCTCTGTAACAGAACTTTTCCACCCTAGTCTAAAATCTTTGCTCTCTACAACAGTCCTTCTGCACACTAGTTACCAACATCTGCTCTCTGCAACAGTCTTTCTGCACCAGTCTTAAAACTTTGCTCTCTGCAACGACCCTTCTGCACCTCAGTCTCAAAACTCTGCTCTTCTTACCTGGCCTTCTGCACAACAGTCTCCTATTTCTGCTCTGTGTAACAGGACTTCTGCAACCCAGTCTCCAAACTCTGCTCTTTGTAACAGGCTTTCTGCACCCCAGTCTCCCACCTCTTCTCTCTGAAATGATTCTTCTCCACCCAAGTCTCCAAAATCTGCTGTCTGCAACAGTCGTTTTGAACACCAGTCTCCAACCTATGCTCTCTGTAAGAGTCCTTCTACACCGAAATCTACAAACTCTGCTCTTTTTAACAATCTTTCAGCACATCAATCTCCAACCTCTTTTCTCGGTAACAGTCCTTCTGCACCCCAGTCTCTGAAATCTGCTCTCTGCAACATTCCTTCTGCACCCCAGTCTTCAACATCTTCTCTCTGCAACACTCCTTCTGCACCCCAGTCTCCAAACTCCGCTCTCTGCAACGATCCTTTTGGACCTCAGTTTCCAATCTCTGCTCTCAGTAACAGTCCTTCTGCACCACAGTCCTCAACCTCTGTCCTCTATAAGATCCTTCTGCACTCTAGTTTTCAAACTCTGCTTTCTAAAACATTCTTTCTCCACACCAGTTATTTACGTCAGCTATCTGCAAAAGTCCTTCTGCTCCCCAGTCCCCGAGATCTGTTCTCTGTAACAATCCTTCTGTTTTGCAGTCTCCGACCTCTACTCTTTGTAAAAGTTCTTCTACACCCCAGTCTTTAACCTCTGCTTTCTGTATCAGTCTGCCTGAACCCAAGTCTTCAAAATCGGTTCTCTGTATCTATCCTTTGCACCTCAGTCTCCAACCTATGCTCTATGTAAACGTCCTTCTGCACTCCAGTCATCAACCTCTGCTCTAGGTAACAGTCCTATACCGCCGTCTCCAAACTCTGCTCTCTGTAACGGTGTTTCTGCACATTAATTTCCAAACTCTGCTTCCTGTAACAGTTTTTCTGCCCCTGAGTCTCCAAACACTGCTCTCTGTAACAGTCCCTCTACATCCGAGTCTCCAATCACTGCTCTCTGTAAAAGTCCACCTGTACCTCAGTCTGAAACCTCTGCTCTCCACGATTCTTCAGCACCCCAGTCTCCAACCACTGCTCTCTGTAACAGTCCACCTGCAGCTCAGTCTTTAACCTCTGCTCTCCGTAAGATCCTTCAGCAACTCAGTCTCCAAAAACTGCTCTCTGTAACAGTCCTTCTGCACCCCAGTGTCAAACCTCTCCTCTCTGTAACAGGCCTTCTGCACAAATGTCTCCAAACTCTGCTCTATGCAACGATCATTCTTCACGCCTGTCTCCAACCTCTGCTCTCTCCAATGATCCTACTAAACCCCAGTCTCCAACCTCTCATCTCTGAAACAGTCCTTCTGCACCTCAGTCTTCAACCTCTGCTCTCTGTAATAGGCCTTCTGCACCCCAGTCTCCAACCTCTTCTCTCTGCAACGATTCTTCTCCACCCAATTCTTGAAAATCTGCTCTCTGGAACTGTCCTTTTGCACCCCAGTCTTCAAACTCTCTGTAACATCCATCTGAACCACAGTCTCCAACCTCTGCTCTCTGTAACAGTCCTTCTGCACCCCAGTCTCCAAACCCTCCGCTCTGTAACAATCCTTCTGCACCCCAGTCTCTAAAATGTGCTCTCTTCAACAGTACTTTTTAACCCCAGTCTCCAACATCTGCTCTCTGCAACAGTCCTTCTGCACCCAAGTCTCCAAATCTGCTCTCTGCAACGAACCTTCTGGACCCCAGTCTCCAACGTCTGCGCTCTGCAACAGTCCTTCTACAATACAGTCTCCAACATCTGCTCTCTGTAAGATCTTTCTGCACTCCAGTTTTCAAACTCTGCTCTCTGTAAAATTTCTTCTCCACCCCAGTCTCAAACCTCTGTCTTCTGCAATAGTCCTTCTGCTCCCCAGTTTCCGAGATCTGCTCTCTGTCACAGACCTTATGTACCACAGTTTCCAAACTCTGCTCTCTGTAACGGTCCTTCTGCAACCCAGTCTCCAACATCTGCTTTTTGAATCAGTCCTTCTGAATCCCAGTCTCCATCCTCTGCTCTTTGTATCTATCCTTCTGCACCTCAGTCTTCAACCTGTGTGTTCTGTAACAGTCCTTCTGCACCCCAGTCTCAAACCTCTGCTCTCTGTAACAGTCCTTCTATACCACAGTCTCCAACCTCTGCTTTCTGTAACAACTCTCCTGCACGTCAGTCTCTAAACTCTGCTCTCTGTAACAGTCCTTCCACGCCTCAGTCTGAAACCTCTGCTCTACTTGATTCTTCTGCACCCCAGTCTCAAACCACTGCTCTCTGTAACAGTTTTTCTGCACCCCAGTCTCCAACCTCTCCTCTCTGTAACAGGGCTTCTGCACACCAGTCTCGAAACTCTGCTCTCTATAACAGGCCTTCTGCCCGCCAGTATCCATACTCTGCTCTCTGTAGCAGGCCTTCTGCACCAAAGTCTCATAACTCTGCTCTCTGCAATGATCCTTCTGCATCCCAATCTCCAACCTCTGCTCTCTGCAATGATCCTTCTGCACCACTGTCTCCAAGCTCTGCTATTTGCAACGATCCTTCTGCACCCAAGTCTACAAACTCTGTTCTATGTAACAGGACTTCTGCACCTCAGTCTCCAACATCTCCTCTCTGCAACAGTCCTTCTTCACCCCAGTCTCTAAATTCATCTCTCTGCAACAGTCCTTCTGTACTGCATTGTCCGAACTCTACTCTCTGTAACATTCTTTCTTCACCCAATACTAGAGTCTCTGCTTTCTGTATCAGTCCTTCTGCACCCCAGTCTCTAAATTCTGCTCTAAGTGTCCTTCTGCACCTTAGTCTCCAACCTCTGCTCTCTGCAACAGTCCTTTTGCACCCGAGTCTCCAACCTCTGCTCTCTGCAACAGTCCTTCTGCACTTCAGCTTCCAACCTCTGCTCTCTGCAACAGTCCTTCTGCACCCCAGTCTCAAAAGTCTGCTCTCTGTAACAATCCTTCTACACCTCAGTCTGCAAACTCTGTTCTCTGCAACGGTCCTTCTGCACCCCAGTCTCCAACATCTGCTCTCTGCAACAGTCCTTCACACCCCAGTCTCCAATATCTGGTCTCTGCAACAGTCCTTCTGCACCACAGTCTGAAAACTCTGCTGTCTGAAACGAACCTCCTGCACCCCAGTCTCCTACCTCTGCTGTCTGTTACATTCCTTCTGCACCTCAGTCTCCATCATCTCCTCTCTGTAATATCCATGTGAACACCAGTCTCCAACATCTGCTCTCTTTAACAGTCCTTCTGCACCTCAGTCTCCACCCTCTGCTCTCTGCAAAAGCTTTCTTCACCCCAGTCTGCAAACTATGTTCTCTGCAACGATCTTTCTGGACCCCAGTCTCCAACGTCTGCTCTCTGCAAGTCCTTCTGCACCACAGTCTCAAACCTAAGCTCTCTGTAAGATCTTTCTGCACTCCAGTTTTCAAACTCTGCTGTTTCTAACATTCCTTCTCCACCCTAGTCTCCAAACTCTGCTTTCTGCAAGGGTCCTGCGGCACCCTAGTCTCCAAACTCTGTCCTCTGCAACAGTCCTTCTGCTCCCCAGTCTCCAATATCTGCTGTCTGTAACAGTCCTTCTGTACCGCATTCACCAAACTCTGCTCTCTGTAACGGTCCTTCTTCACCCCATTCTCCAACCTCTGCTTTCTGTATCAGTTCCTCTGAACCCCAGTCTCCAACTTCTGCTCTCTGTGTCTATCCTTCTTCACCTCAGTCTCAAAACTGTAACAGTCCTTCTGCACCCAAGTCTCCCAACTCTGCTCTCTGTAACAGTCCTTCTATACCATAGTCTCCAACCTCTGCTCTCTGTAACGGTCCTTCTGCACCCCAATTTCCAAACTCTGCTTTCTGTAACAGTCTTTCAGCACCTCAGTCTCCAAACTTTTCTCTCTGTAACAGTCCTTCTACACCTAAATCTCCAACATCTGCTTTCTGTAACAGTACTTTTGCATCTCAGTCTGAAACCTCTCCTCTCCACGATCCTTCTGCACCCCAGTCTCCAACCACTTCTCTCTATAACAGTCCACCTGCACCTTAGTCTCCAACCTCTGCTCTCTGTAAGATTCTTCAGCAACCCTTTCTTCAAAATCTGCTTTCTGTACCAGTCCTTCTGCACCCCAGTCTCCAACCTCTCCTCTCTGTAACAGGCCTTGTGCACGCCAGTCTCCAAATCTGCTCTCTTTAGTGGGCTATCTGCACGCAAGTCTTCAACAGCTGCTCTCTGTTAGGATCCTTCTACACCCCAGTCTTTAACCTCTGCTCTCTGCAATGATCCTACTGCACCCCAGTCTCCAACCTCTGATTTATTCAACAGCCCTTCTGCACCTCAGTCTCCAAATTCTGCTCTCTGTAAGATTCTTCTGCACCGCTGTCTCCAACCTCTTCTCTCTGTATAATTCCTTCTTCACCCCAGTATTCAACCTCTGCTTTCTGTATCAGTTTTTCTGAACCCCAGTCTCCAACCTCTGCTCTCTGTGTCTATTCTTCTTCACCTCAGTCTCCAACATGTGCTTTCTGTATCAGTCCTTCTGCACCCAAGTCTTCCACATTTGCTCTCTGTAACATTCCTTCTATACCTTAGTCTCCAAACTCTGCTCTCTGTGTCGGTCATTCTGCACCCTCATTTCCAAACTCTGCTTTCTGTAACAGTCCTTCTACACCTCAATCTCCAAACTCTGCTCTCTGTAATAGTACTTCTGCACCTCAGTCTGAAACCTCTCCTCTCCACGATCCTTCTGCACCCCAGACTACAACCACTGCTCTCTGTATCAGTCCACCTGAACCTTAGTCTCCAACCTCTGCTCTCTGTAAGATCCTTCAGCAACCCTTTCTTCAAAATCTGCTCTCTGTACCAGTGCTTCTGCACTCCAGTCTTCAACCTCTCCTCTCTGTAACAGGCATTCTGCATGCCCGACTCCAAATCTGCTCTCTTTAGTAGGCCTTCTGCACGCAAGTTTCCAAACTCTGCTCTCAGCAATGATCCTTCTGCACCCCAGTCTTTAACCTCTGCTCTCTGCAATGATCCTACTGCACCCCAGTCTCCAACCTATAATATTTGCATCAGTCCTTCTGCACCTCAGTCTCCAAATTCTGCTCTCTGTAAGATCCTTCTGCACCGCTGTCTCCAACCTCTACTCTCTGTAACAGTCCTTCTTTACCCCAGTCTCCAACCTGTGCTCTCCGTAACAGTTCTTCTGCACCCCAGTCTCCAAAATCTGCTCTCTCCAACAGTCCTTAGGAACCCTAGTTACCAACATAAGCTCTCTTTTACAGTCCTTCTCCACCCAAGTCTCTAACCTCTGCTATCTGTAACAGTCCTCCTGTACTGCAGAATCCAACCTCTGCTCTCTGTAAGGGTCTTTCTGCACCGCAGACTCCAATCTCTTCTTTCTGTATCAGTCCTTTTGCAACCCAGTCTCCCACCTCTGCTCTCTATAACAGTCCTTCTGCACCCCGATCTCCAAAGTCAGCTATCTGCAACAGTCCTTCTGCACCCCAGTCTCCAACCTCTGCTCTCTGAAACAATTCTTCTGCACCTCAGTCTCCAAACTCTGTACTCTGCAACGTTACTTCTGCACCTCAGTCTCCAACATCTACTCTCTGTAACAGTCTTTCTGCACCTGATTCTTCAACCTCTGCTCTCTGTAGGATCCTTCTCCAACCCAGTCTCCAAACTCTGCACTCTGTAACAGTCCTTCTTCACCCCAGTCTCCAACCTCTGCTCTCTGAAACAGTCCTTCTGCACACCAGTCTCCAACATCTGCTCTCTGCAACAGTCCTTCAGCAACTCAGTCTAAAAATTCTGCTCTCTGCAAAGATCCTTCTGCACCTCAGTCTCCGACCTCTGCTCTCTGTAAGACCCTTCTGAAACCCAGTCTCCAAACTCTGCTCTCTGTAACAGTCCTTCTGCAGAATAGTTTTCAACCTCTGCTCTCTGTAACCATCCTTCTCCACCCCAGTCTCCAACTCTGCTCTCTCCAAGGATTTTTCTGTACCACAATCTCCAACCTCTGCTCTCTGCAACAGTCCTTCTGCACACCAGTCTCCAACATCTGTTCTCTACAACAGTCCTTCAGCAACTAAGTCTAAAAACTCTGCTCTCTGCAATGATCCTTCTGCACCTCAGTCTCCTACCTCTGCTCTCTGTAAGACCCTTCTGCAACCCAGTCTCCAAACTCAGCTCTCTGTAACAGTCCTTCTGCAGAATAGTTTCCAACTTCTGCTCTCTTTAACAGGAATTTTGCAACCCAGTCTGGAACCTCTGTTCTCTGTAACAGGCCTTCAGAACCCCAGTATCCAACCTATTTTCTCTGCAATGATTTTTCTCCACCCCAGTCTCCAACCTCTGCTCTTGGCAACAGTCCTTCTGCACCCTACTCACCAACCTCTGCTCTCTTCATGATCCTTATGCACTCAAGTCTCCAACACTTCTCTCTGCAACGATTCTTCTCCATCCCAGTCTCCAACATCTGCTTTCTGAAACTGTTTTTTTGTACACTAGTCTCCAAACTCTGCTCTCTATAAGATCCATCTGAACCCCAGTCTCCAAACTCTGCTCTCTGTAACAGTCCTTCTGCACACTAGTCTCCAAACTCTGCTCTATGTAACTGTCCTTCTGCACCTCAGTCTCCAAACTCTGCTCTCTGTAACAGTCCATCTGCAACTCAGTCTCTAAAATCTGCTCTCTGCCACGATCCTTCTGGACCCCAGTCGTCTACTTCTGCTCTCTGCAACAGTCCTCCTGCACCACAGTCTCCAGACTCAGCTCTCTGTAAGATTCTTCTGCACTCCAGTTTTCAAACTCTGCTCTCTGTAACATTCCTTCTCCACCCCACTCCCCAACTTCTGTCCTCTGCAACAGTCCTGCTGCTCCCCAGGCTCCTAGATCTGCTCTGTGTAACAGTCCTTCTGTACTGCAGTCTCTAACCTCTGCTCTTTGTAACGGTCCTTCTACACCACAATTTCCAACCTCTGCTTTCAGTAATAGTACTTCTGCACCTCTGTCTCAAACCTGTGCTCTCTGTAACATTCCTTCTGCACCCCAGTCTCCAACCTTATTCTCTACAACAGTACTTCTGTACTGCAGTCTCCCAGCTCTGTTCTCTGTAAGGGTCCTTTTGCAACCCATTCTGCCACCTCTACTTTCTATATCAGTCCTTCTGCACCACAGTCTCCAAACTCTGCTCTCTGTAACCGTAATTCTGCAATTCACTCTGCAACTTCTGCTCTCTGAAACAGTCCTTCTGCAACCAGTCTTCAAACTCTGCTCTCTGCAAGAGTCCTACTGCACCCCAGTCTCCATCCTCTGCTCTCTGCAACAGTCCTTCTCTACCCCAGTCTCCAACCTTTGCTCTCTTTCTGTACTGCAATCTCCAAACTCTGCTCTCGGTAAGAGTCCTTCTGCACCCCAGTCTCCAAACTCTGCTTTCTGTATCAGTCCTTCTGCACCCCAGTCTCTAACCTGTACTCTCTGTAATAGTCTTTCTGCACCTCAGACTCCATCGTCTGCTCTCTGCTACAGTCCTTAAGCGCCCCAATCTTTAAACTCTTCTCTCTGCCACAGTCCTTCTTCAGCTCAGATCAAAACTATGCTCTCTGTAAGATCCTTCTGAATCCCAGTCTCCAACCTCTACTTTCTGCAATGGTCCTTCTGTTAACCAGTCTCCAAACTCTGTTTTCTACAACAGTCATACTGCACTCCAGTCTTCAACGTCTGCTCTCTGTAAGAGTCTTTCAGTCTCCAACCTCTGTTCTCTGTAAGGGTCCTTCTGCACCCCAATCTTAAACCTCTGCTTTCGATATCAGTCCTTCTGCTCTGCAGTCTCCAAACACTGCTCTCTCCAACGATCCTTCTGCACCTCAGTCTCAAACCTCTGCTCTCTCTAACAGCCCTTCTGTACCTCATTCTCCAACCTCTGCTCTCTGTAAGATTCTTTTGCAACCCAGTCTCCGAACTCTGATCTCTGTAACTGTCCTTCTGCACCAGAGTCTCCAAGAACTGCTCTCGGTAACAGGCCTTCTTGACCCCAGTCTTCAAACTCTGCTGTATGTAACTGGCCTTTTGCGCTCAGTCTCCAAACTTTTCTCTCTTCAATGATCCTTCTCCACCCGAGTCTCCAAACTCTGCTCTCAGCAACAGTCCTTTTGCACCCCAGTCTTCAACCTATGCTCCCTGTAAAATCCTTCTGCACACCTGTCTCCAACCTCTATTCTCTGTAACACTCCTCTGCACACCAGTCTCCAACTTCTGCTCTCTGTAAGGGTCCTTCTGCACCTCAGTTTCCAACTTCTGCTCTTTGCAACACTCCTTCTGCACCCCAGTCTCCTAAATTTGCTCTCTAAAACAGTTTTTCTGCACCTCATCTTTAACCTGTGCTCTCTGCAAAAGTCCTTCTGCACCACAGTCTCCAACGTCTGCTCTCTCTAACATCCTTCTGAAACCCAGTCTCCAAACTCTGCTCTCTGCAATGATCCTTCTGCACCCCAGTCTCAAAAGTCTGCTCTGTGTTACAGTCTTTCTGCACCCCAGTCTTCAAACTCTGCTTTCTGTAACCATTTTCTGCATCTCAGTCTCCATCCTCTGCTCTATGCAACACTTCTTCTTCAACCAAGTCTCCAACGTCTGCTCTCTGAAAAAGTCCTTCTACACCCTAGTCTCCAACCTCTGCTTTCTGTAACAGTCCTTCTACACCACATTCTCCATACTCTGCTCACCCCACGAATACTTCTGCACCCCAGTCTCCATCCTCTGCTCTCTGCAGCTTTCCTTTTGCACCCCAGTCTCCAGCATCTGCTCTCTGCAACAGTCCTTCTCCACCCCAGTCTCAAAACTCTGCTCTCTGTAACAGTCCTTCTGGACCCCAATCTCCAACCTCTACCCTCTGCAACAGTCCTTCTACACCCCAGTCTCCACCCTCTGCTCTAAGCAAAAGTTTTTCTGCACTCCAGTCTCCAACCTCTTCTCTCTGTAACTATCCTTCTTCACCTCAGTCTCCAACCTCTACTATTTTCAAGGGTCCTTCTCACCTCAGTCTCCAACTTCTACTCTCTGTAACAGTGCTTCTGCACCTCAGTTTCCAAACTCTGCTCTTTGTAAGATCTTTCCGAACCCCAGTCTCCAACATCTGCTCGCTGAAACAGTCCTTGTGCAATCCAGTCTCCAACGTCTGCTCTCTGCAACAGTACTTCTATACCTCAGTCTGAAAAATCTGCTCTCTTCAACCATTCCTCTGTACCCAAGTCTCCAAACTGTGTTCTCTGTAACAGTCTTTCTGTACCTCTGTCTCCTACCTCTGCTCTCTGTAAGACCATTCTGAAACACAGTCTGCAAACTCTGCTCTCTGTAACAGTCCTTCTGCACCCCAGTCTCCAACCTCTGCTCTCTGAAACAGGCCTTCTGAACCCCAGTCTCCAAGCTCTACTCTCTGCAATGATTCTTCTGCACACCAGTCTCCAACCCCTGCTCGCTGTAACAGTCCTTTTGGAACCTATCTACAAATTCTGCTCTCTGCAACGGTCCTTCTGCACCCCAGTCTCCAAAATCTGCTTTCTTTGTCAGTTTTTCTGCACCCCAGATTCCAAACTCTGCTCTCTGTAACTGTCCTTCTACACCTCAGTCTCTAACTGCTGCTTTCAGCAACAGTCCTTGTGAAACCTAGTCTCCTACCTCTGCTCTCTGCAACATTCCTTCTGCACCCCAGTATCAAACCTATGCTCTCTGTAATAGTCCGTCTGCACCCCAGGCTCCAACCTCTTCTCTCTGTAATGATCCTTCTGCACCCCAGTCTCAAACATCCGCTCTCTGTAACAGTCCTTCTTCACCAAAGTCTCCAAACTCTTTTCTCTGTAAGATCGTACTGAAAACCAGTCTCCAACGTCTGCTATCTGTAACTGTCCTTCTGCACCCCAGTCTTTAACCTCTGCTCTCTGCAACAGTCCTTCTTCACCTCAGTCTCCAAACTCTGCTTTCTGCAACAGTCCTTCTGCACCCAAGTCTCCAACTTTTGCTCTCCGCAACATTCCTTCTGCACCCCAGTCTCCAAACTGTGCTCTCTGTATAAGTCTTTCTGCACCCCAGTCTCCAAACTCTGCTCTCTGTAACGATCCTTCTGCACCCCAGTCTTGAACCTCTGCTCTCTTCAATGATCCTTCTGCACATAAGTCTCCTACCCTGCTCTCTGCAACGATCCTTCTCCACCCCAGTCTCAAACCTCTGCTCTCTGCAACAGTCCTTATGAACCCCAGTCTCCAACAACTGCTTTGTGAAACAGTTTTTCTGTATCTCAGTCTGAAAACTCCCCTCTCTGTAATTCTCCATCTGCAACCCAGTCTCCATCCTATGCTCTCTATAACAGTCCTTCTGTACCTCAATCTCCAATCTCTGCTCTATGCAACAGTCCTTCTGTGCAGAAGTCTCTAACATCTTCTCTCTTAAACAGTCCTTCTACACCCCAGTCTCCAACGTCTGCTCTATGCAACAGTCCTTCTACACCCCACTCTCCATAGTCTGAACGCCTCAATGATCCTTCTGCACCCCAGTCTCCAAACTCTGTTCTCTACATCAGTTCTTCTGCACCCCAGTCTCCAACCTCTGCAATCTGAAACAGTCATTCTGTACCACAGTCTCCAACCTCTCCTTTCTGTAAGGGTACTTCTGCACCCCAATTTTCAACCTCTGCTTTCTGTGTCAGTCCTTCTGCAACCCAGTCTCCAACCTCTGCTCTGTGTAACAGTCCTTCAGCACCTAAATCTCAAACCTCTGCTCTCTGCTACAGTCTTTTTGAACCCCAATCTCCAACCTCTACTCTCTGCAACAGTCCTTGTACATCCCAGTCTAAAACCTCTGCTCTCTAATTTTTTGAGTTCTTTGTAAACTCTGGATATTAAGGCTCTATCTGAAGTGTGAGGGGTAAAAATTTTGTTCCCATGATGTAGGCTCCCGATTTACTTCTCTTATTGTTTCTCTTGCTGTAAAAAACTTTTTAGTTTAAGTATGTCCCATTTGTTGATTCTTGCTATTAACTCTTGTGCTATGGGTGTCCTGTTAAGGAATTTGGAGCCTGATCCCACAATATGTAGATCGTAGCCAACTTTTTCTTCTATCATATGCAGAGTCTCTGATTTGATATCAAGGTCCTTGATCCATTTTGAGCTAATTTTTGTGCATGGTGAGAAGAGGGAATTCAGTTTCATTTTGTTGCATATGGATTTCCCAGTTTTCCCAACACCATTTGTTGAAAATGCTATCCTTCCTCCATTGCATGCTTTTAGCTCCTTTATCGAATATAAGATAGTTGTAACTTTGTGGATTAGTCTCTGTATCCTCTATTCTGTACCATTGGTCCACCTGCCTGTTTTGGTACCAGTACCATGCTGTTTTTGTTACTATTGCTCTGTAGTATAGTTTGAAATCTGGTATTGCTATACCACCTGATTCACACTTCCTGCTTAGAATTGCTTTTGCTATTCTGGGTCTTTATTTTTCCATATGAATTTCATGATTGCTTTATCTATTTCTACAAGAAATGTCTTTGGGATTCTGATTGGCATCGCATTAAACCTGTAGAGAACTTTGGGTAATATCACCATTTTAATGATGTTAGTTCTGCCTATCCATGAACAGGGTACATTTTTCCATCTTCTGAGATCTTCTTCTATCTCTCTCTTTAGGGTTCTGTAGTTTTCATTGTATAAATCTTTCACCTCTTTTGTTAGGTTGATTCCCAAGTATCTTATTTTCTTTGAGGATATTGTGAATGGAGTGGTTTTCCTTATTTCCATTTCAGAGGTTTTGTTGCTGATATACAGGAATGCCTTTGATTTGTGCGTGTTGATTTTATATCCTGCCACTTTGCTGAATTCATTTATTAACTCTAGCAGCTTCTTTGTAGATCCTTTTGGGTCTGTTAAGTAAATTATCATGTCATCTGCAAATAGCGATAATTTAATTTCTTCTTTTCCTATTTTTATGCCTTTAATTTCTTTTGTCTGTCTAATTGCTCTGGCTAGTACTTCGAGAACTAAATTGAATAGAAGTGGTGATAGAGGACATCCCTGTCTTGTTCCAGATTTTAGAGGGAATGCCTTCAGTTTTTCTCCGTTTAGGATGATGCTAGCCTGTGGTTTAGCATATATAGCTTTTACAATGTTGAGGTAAGTTCCTGATATCCCTAGTTTTTCTAATGTTTTAAACATAAAGGAATGTTCTATTTTGTCAAATGCTTTTTCTGCATCTATCGAGATGATCATATGGTTCTGGTCTTTAAGCCTATTGATGTGGTGAATAGCATGTATTGATATCCGTATATTGAACCAGCCTTGCATCCCAGAGATGAATCCTACTTGATCATGGTGCACAAGTTTTCTGATATGTTTTTGTATTCGATTCGCCAGAATTTTATTGAGAATTTTTGCATCCAAGTTCATTAGAGATATTGGTCTGTAGTTTTCTTTCTTTGAAGTGTCTTTGTCTGGTTTTGGGATCAGGGTGATGTTGGCCTCATAGAATGAATTTGGAAGAGCTCCTTCTTTTTCTATTTCTTGAAATAGTTTGAAAAGTATTGGTATTAGTTCTTCTTTGAAGGTTTTGTAGAACTCCGCTGTATACCCATCAGGTCCAGGGCTTTTCTGGTTGGTAGTCTTTTGATGGCTTCTTCTATTTCTTTCTTTGTTATTGGTCTGTTTAAATTGTGTGTGTCTTCCTGCCTCAATCTTGGCAAATCATATGCCTTAAGAAATTTATCGATATCCTCGCTATCTTCTATTTTATTAGAATATAGGGTTTCAAAATACTTTCTAATTATCTTCTGTATTTCTGTAGTGTCTGTTGTGATATTGCCTTTTTCATCCCGTATATTAGTAATTTGAGTTCTCTCTCTTCTTCTTTTTGTTAGCATAGCTAAAGAGCTTGTCTATCTTATTTATTTTTTCAAAGAACCAACTTTTAGTTTTATCAATTTTTTCAATGGTTTTTTTGTTTCAATTTCATTTATTTCTGCTCTAATTTTAATTATTTCTTGTCTTCTACTACAATTGCTGTTGTTTTGTTCTTCCTTTTCTAGGTTTTTGAGGTGTAGTGTGAGTTCATTTATTTGTTGGTTTTTTCTTTTTATGATGAAAGAACTCCAGGATATGAATTTCCCTCTTAAAACTGCTTTCATTGTGTCCCATAGATTCCGGTATGTTGTGTCTGTATTATCATTTGACTCTAAGAATTTTTTTATCTCTTCCTTTATGTCTTCTGTAACCCATTGATCATTCAATAACATATTGTTCATTTTCCATGTGGTGTAGGATTTTTCCTTCCTTTTTTTATCATTGATTTCCAATTTCATTCCATTATGGGTCAGATATGGTGCATGGTATTATCTCCACACTTTTATATTTACTAAGATTTGCCTTATGGCATAATATATGGTCTATTTTTGAGTAGGATCCATGTGCTGCTGAGAAGAACGTGTATCCACTTGATGATGGTTGGTATATTCTATATATGTCAGTTAGGTCTAGGTTATTGATTGTGCTGTTGAGTTCTATAGTTTCTTTATTCAGTATTTGTCTAGAGGATCTGTCTAATGGCGAGAGCGGTGTGTTGAAGTCACCCGTAATTATTGTGTTATGGTCTATTTGACTCTTGAACTTGAGGAGCGTTTGTTTTATGTAGATTGCAGTTCCATTGTTTGGTGCATACAAATTGATAATTGTTATGTCTTGTTGGTGGATGGTCCCTTTTAACAGTATATAGTGTCCTTCTTTATCCTTCTTAATTAACTTAGGTTTGAAGTTGATTTTATTTGATATGAGTATGGCCACTCCTGCTTGTTTCCGAGGGCCATGTGAGTGGTATGATTTTTCCCAACCTTTTACCTTCAGCCTGTGTATGTCTTTTCCTATCATATGAGTCTTCTGAAGGCAGCATATTGTTGGATTTGTTTTTTTGATCCAGGTTGCTAGCCTATGTCTCTTGATTGGTGAGTTTAGGCCATTAACATTTAAACTTACAATTGAGATATGATTTGTACTTCCAGTCATGCTTCTTTCTTTATTTATTTTAGTTTGGCTAGTTTTACTTTTTTGGTTATTTTCCTCCTTCTTTACTGAGATACCTCTTGTTGTTAGTTTTGGGCACTATTTTTCAATTCCTCTTCTTGTAGTATATTGCTCAGAATGCTTTGCAGTGCTGGTTTTCTTGCTGCAAATTCTATTAGCTTTTGTTTATCGTGAAAGATTTTAATTTCGTTGTCAAATCTGAAGCTCAATTTTGCTGGATACAGTATTCTTGGATGAAATCCATTATATTTCAGCGTTTTAAATACATTGTTCCAGGATCTTCTCGCTTTCAAAGTCTGTGCTGAGAAATCAGTCGTTAACCTAATTGATTTACCCCTGAATGTAATCTGTCTCTTTTCTCTGGTAGCTTTTAATATTCTCTCCTTGTCCTGTATGTTGGCTATCTTCATAATTATGTGTCTTGGAGTTGGTCTATTATAGTTTTGAATGTTTGGGGTCCTGTAGGCTTCCAGGATTTGGCAATCCATTCCATCTTTCATCTCTGGGAAGTTTTCTACAATTATTTCATTTAATATGCTGTCCATTCCTTTGGTTTGAATCTCTGTGCCTTCTTCTAACCCGATGACTCTCAAATTTGGTTTTTTAATGACATCCCATATCTCTTGAATAGATTGCTCATGGGATTTAAGCATCTTTTCTGTGTTGACTATACTCTTTTCAA
Organism: Ictidomys tridecemlineatus; assembly: GCF_052094955.1. Taxonomy (NCBI): domain Eukaryota; kingdom Metazoa; phylum Chordata; class Mammalia; order Rodentia; family Sciuridae; genus Ictidomys; species Ictidomys tridecemlineatus. The sequence continues at coordinate 30,188 of NW_027523204.1, forward strand.
GTTGATAAACCTTTTCTTCATTATCTGATGTTCTGACTTCTACTTGATCAAGTCTATTTGTAATATTCTCGTTTGAGTTTTTAATTTGGTTTATAGTTTCCTGCAATTAATTCTAGGATTATAGTTTGATTCTTTTTTAAGATCTCTATCTCCTGGTAGAGCTCGTTCTTTGCCATTTGAATTTGTTTGTTTAATTCATTTTCAAAATATATTTTTATTGCTTGGACTTGCTGTCTCATGTCTTCTCTAATATTCCTTTTCATTTGAGTTAGGTATGCCTTGAGTTCTTTCCCTATTCCTGCTTCTGATGTTTCTATGTCCTCTTGTAGAATTAAGTTGTCTTCATTGTTTTTACTCCTTTTTTCTCTTGTTTTCTCATGTTGTCCCCGTTGCTTTCCAGCTCTCTTTGATTGTCGTGTTTCTACTCTCTTCTATAGATTTGTTTTGGTTCTGTATTACTCTGATGCCTCTCTTTAGTGTGGTTAAACTATGCCTGCTGACGTGGATTCCACTGTGAAGAAAGATCCGACGTCCGAGCTCCAGTGACGACACTACTTTGCTATGACCGGCCCCAGTTCCTTGCCTGGGTGTCCTGATGAGGTGGTGTGACTGGACTGTCTCTGTTTGATTTCAGCTCCCAGTAGCGGCAGGCAGGCGGTCTCTAGCCACCCAGTATCACAGGCCGCGGGCGGGTGATCGGTCACCTGCGGCCGGGTGTTCTCCTACCGCCCAGCTATGTGGGCAGTGGGTAAACTGTCGCCGGCGGGCCTGCAATTTCCAGCTGCCCAGTCTCGAGGGCCTTGCCTCTAGCCTCCTGGTTTCTCCTGCTAGCCTTCTGTAGCCGCAGGGCAGGCCGCACGAATCAGTGGGCCTGGATCTCTGGGGTCCCACAGTTGGCAATTGGGATCCCAGGCACTCTGTCCTTTGAATTTTTCCTGCTTGCCCCACCCCCAGCTCTAGCTAGACAGGTTTCCTTTCGGCTGCAGATGGGTAGGGGGGTTGCAGGTCAGGTGCCTCTAGTTCCCCCCTAGTCTTTATGCAGGCTCACTCTGATTCTCCCTCCCCCAGCAAGCCTAGGAGAGATTTTATGCGAGTTCCCGATGTATGGGGGATGGGCTGAGTGCCACACACCTGTTTTGTTGTTGAGATCTGTCGGAGAATGGCGGTGGATATTTCAGCTGTTCAAGATGCTGACTGCTGATTCCCTTGGTGGAGTGTCCGCTGTGTGGGATGGGACTGTACCACTTCCTTCCCCGTCTAAACTCCCGTACTCAGCCCGGGGGTCAGTGTGGGCTTTGCTGGCGGGATTCCACCTGATCGCAGCCGAGCCTCTCCCTGCTTGCTAATTAATCGCTTCCCTGGGGCGCCACGCCTTCTGTAGCCGCAGGGCAGGCCGCAGGAATCAGTGGGCCTGGATCTCCGGGGTCCCACAGTTGGCAATTGGGATCCCAGGCACTCTGTCCTTTGGATTTTTCCTGCTTGCCCCTCCCCAGCGCTAGCTAGACAGGTTTCATTTTGACTGCAGATGGGGAGGGGGGGTTGCAGGTCAGGTGCCTCTAGTTCCCCCCTAGTCTTTATGCAGGCTCACTCTGATTCTCAGTCCCCCGGCAAGCCTAGTAGAGATTTTATGCGAGTTCCTGATGTATGGGGGATGGGCTGAGTGCCACACACCTGTTTTGTTGTTGAGATCTGTCGGAGAATGGCGGTGGATATTTCAGCTGTTCAAGATGCTGACTGCTGATTCCCTTGGTGGAGTGTCCGCTGTGGGGGATGGGACTGTACCGCTTCCTTCACCTTCTAAACTCCCGTACTCAGCCCGGGGGTCAGTGCGGGCTTGGCTGGTGGGATTCCACCTGATCGCAGCGGAGCCTCTCCCTGCTTTCTAATTAATGGCTTCCCTGGGGCACCACGCCTTCTGTAGCCGCAGTGCAGGCTGCACAAATCAGTGGGCCTGGATCTCTGGGGTCCCACAGTTGGCAATTGGGATCCCAGGCACTCTGTCCAACCTCTGTTCTCTACAACAGTTATTCTGCACACAAATCTCTAACCCCTACTCTCTTTAACGGTCCTTCTGCACCGTAGTCTCCACACTCTGCTTTCTGTATCAGTTCTTCTGCACCCCAATTTCAAACCTCTGCTCTCTTTAACAGTCCTTCTGCACCTCAATCTCCAACCTCTGCTCTCTTCAACAGTGCTTCTGAAACCCAGTCTCTGACCTCTGCTCTCTCCAACAGTCCTTCTACACCCAAGTCTCCAACCTCTACTCTCTGCAATGATCCTTCTGCACCCAAGTCTCCAAAGTTTGCTCTCTGCATCAGTCCTTCTGCACCACAGTCTGCAACCTCTGGTCTCTATAAGATCCTTCTGCAACCCAGTTTTCAAACTCTACTCTATGTGAAATTCCTTCTGCACCCCAGTCTCCAACCTCTGCTATCTGCAACAGACTTTCTGCACGTCAGTCTCCAAATTCTGCTCTCTGCATCAGTTTTTCTCTACCCAAGTCTGCAACACCTGCTACTAGAAGAGTCCTCCTTCATCCAAGTCTCCAACCTCTGCTCTGTGTAACACTCCTTCTGAACACCAGTGGCCAACCTCTGCTCTCTGCAATGATCCTGCTGCATCCAAGTCTTCAACATCTCCTCTCTGCAACAGTCCTTCTGCACCCAAGTCTCCAACATCTGCTCTCTGCAACAGTCCTTCTGCTCCTCAGTCTGGAAACTCTGCTGTCTGCAACGATCCTTCTGCACCCCAGTCTCCAACCTCTGCTCTTATTAAGAGTCTTGCTGCACCTCGGTCTACAATATCTGCACCCCAGTCTCCAACCTCTGCTCTGTGCAACAGTTCGTCTGCACCCCACTCTCCAAACTCTGCTCTCTGAAAGATCCTGCTGCACCCCAGTCTCCAAACTCTTATCTCTGTCACAGTCCTTCTTCACCCCAGTCTCTAACCTCTGCTCTCTGAAACAGTCCTTCTGTAACCTAGTGTCCAACATCTGCTCTCTGTAAGAGCCCTTCTGCACTCCAGTCTCCAACCCTGCTTTCTGTATCAGTCCTTTTGCACTTACTACTCCAACCTCTGCTCTCTGTACAGTCCTCCTGCACCTCAGTCTTCAAATTCTGCTCTCTGCAACAGTCCTTCGGCACCCCAATCTCCAACCGCTGCTCTCTGCAACAGTTCTTTTACACCCAAGTTTCCAACCTCTGCACTCCGCAACAGTCCTACTGCACCTCAGTCTCCAACCTCTTCTCTCTGCAATGGTCTTTCTACACCTCAGACTTCAACATCTACTCTTTGTAACAGTCCTTCGGCACCTCAGTCTCCAAACTCTGCTCTCTGTATGATCCTTCTGAAAAGAAGTCTCCAAACTCTGCTTTCTGTAACAGTCCTTCTGCACCCCAGTCTTTTAACTCTGCTCTCTGTAACAGGCCTTCTGCACACCAGTCTCCATCCTCTGCTCTCTGTAACAGGCCTTCTGCACCCAAGTTTCTGAACTCTGCTCTCTTTAACAGTCCTTCTGCACCACAGTCTCCAACCTCTGCTCTCTATAACAGTCCTTCTGCAAGTCAGTCTCCAAACTCTGCTCTCTCTAAGATCCTTCTTCACCCCAGTCTCCAAAATCTGCTCTCAGTATAAGTCCTGCACCCCTGTCTCCAAACACTGCTGTTTTTCTTCACATCAGTCTTTAACAACTTCTCTCTGAAACAGTCTTTCTGCACCCCAGTCTCCAACCTCTGCTCTCTAGAACATTCCTCGTATACCCCAGTCTCCATAATCTACTCTGTGCAACAATCGTTTCGTACCCCAGTCTCTAACGTCCGCTCTCTGCAACAATCTTTCTGCACCCCAATCTCCAAACTTTCCTCTGTGTCAGATTCTTTCGAATCCCAGTTTCCAAACTCTGCTTTCTGTAACATTCCTTCGGCACCCCAGTCTCCAAAGTTTTCTCTCTACTATGGTCCCTCGGCACCCCAGTCTCCAACCTTGTTCTCTACAACAGTTCTTCTTTACCGAAGTCTTCAATCTCTGTTCTCTGTAAGGGTCCTTCTGCACTCAAGTCTCCAAACTCTGCTCTCTGTAAAAGTCCTTCTGCACTTCACTCTGCAACCTCTGCTCTCTGCAACAGTCCTTCTGCACCCCAGTCTTCAACCTCTGCTCTCTGTAACAGTCGTTCCTCACCCCAGTCTCTAAAATCTGCTCTCTGCAACAGTCCTTCTGCACCTCAGAGTCCAAATTCTGCTCTCTGTGAGATCTTAATGAAACCCAGTCTCCAAACTATGCTATCTGTAATGGTCCTTCTGCACTAGAGTCTCCCACCTCTGATCTCCAAAACACTTATTCTGCACCCCAGTCTCCAAACTCTGCTCTCTGTAACAGTCCTTCTGTAAATCAGTCTCCAACCTCTGTTCTCTTTAAGAGTCCATGTGCACACCATCTCCAACCTCTGCTTTCTGTATCAGTCTTTCTGAACCCCAGTCTCCAACCTCTGCTCTCTGCAACAATCCTTCTGCATCCCAGTCTCCAACGTCTGCTCTTTGTGAGATCCTTCTGCACACCGTTTCGCAAACTTTGCTCTCTGTAACAGTCATTCTGCACCTCAGTCTCCAACCTCATCACTCTGCAACGGCCCTTGTGAACCCCAGTATCCAACCTCTGTTCTCTGCAGCTGTCTTTCTGCACCACAGGCTACACACTCTTCTCTCAGTAACAGTCCTTCTGCACCCCAGTCTCTAAACTCTACTTTCAGTATCAGTTATTCTTCACCCCAGTCTAAAACCTCTGCTCTCTGTAACAGTCCTTCTGGAACTCAGTCTCCAACCTCTGCTCTCTGCAATAATACTTCTGCACCCTAAGCATCAAACTCTGCTCTCTGGAACACTCCTTCTGCACTTAAGTCTCTAACCTCTGCTCTCTTTAACAATCATTCTGCAACTCAGTATCCAACCTGTGATCTCTTTAACAGTCCTTCTGCACCTCAGTATCCAACATCTGCTCTCTGTAAGGATCCTTCTGAACCTCAGTCTCCAACCAATGCTCTCTTTAACAGTCCTTCTGGACCGCATTCTCCAACCTCTGCTCTCTGTAACAGTTCTTCTGCACACCAGTCTCCATGCTCTACTATCTGTAACAGTCCTGCTGCACCTGAATCAAACCTCTGCACTCTGTAACAATCCTTCTGAAAACCAATGTAAAAACTATGCTCTCTTTAACAGTTCTTCTGAACCAGAATCTCCAAACTCTGGTCTCTGTAACACTCCTTATGCACCCGAATCTCCATCCTCTGCTGTCTGTAAGAATCCTTCTGCACCCCAGTCTCCAAACTCTGCTCTCTGTAAAAGTCCTTTGGCACCTTAGTCTCCAACCTCTGATCTTGGTAACGATCCTACTGCAACTCAGTCTCCAACCTCTGCTCTCTGGAACAGTCCTTCTGCACCCCAGTCTCCAATATCTTCTCTCTGCAATGATCTTTCTTCTTTCAAGGCTCCATCCTCTGCTCTCTGTAATGGTCCTTCTGCACCCCAGTCTCCAAACTCTGCTCTCGGTAACAGTCCTTCTGTACCGCAGTCTCAAAACTCTTCTGTCCGTAACGGTCCTTCTGGACCCCAATTGCCAAACTCTTCTTTCTGTAATAGACCTACTGCACCTCAGACTCCAACTTATGCTCTCTGTATCAGTTTTTCTGCACCTTAGTCTGAAACCTCTGCTCTCTGCAACGATCCTTCTGTACCCCAATCTCTGAACTGTGCTATCAGTAACAGTATTTCTGCACTCCAGTCTCCGACCTCTTCTCTCTGTAAAAGGCCTTCTGCACTCCAGTTTCCAAACTCTCCTCTCTGTAACAGGCCTTCTGCACTCCAGTCTCCAACCTCTTCTCTCTACAACGATCTTTCTGCACCTCAGTTTCCAACCTCTACTCTCTTCAACAGTTAATCTGTACACCAGTCTCTAACCTCTGCTCTCTGTAAGATTCTTCTGCACCTCATTCTCCAACCTCTACTCTCTGAAACAGTCTATATGAACCTCAGTATCCAACCTCTTCTCTCTGTAACAATCTTAGGCACCTAAATCTCCAACTTCAGCTCTCTGCATCGGCCCTTCTGCACCTCAGTCTACAAACTCTGCTCTCTGTAATAGTCCTTCTGCACCCTAGTCTCAAACCTCTACTCTCTACAACATTTCTTCTGCACCTCAGTCTCCAACCTGTGCTCTCTGAAACTGTCCTTTTGCACCCCAGTCTCCAACCTCTGCTCTCTGTAAGTATCATTCTCCACCACAGTCTCCAACCTCTGCTCTCCTCAACAATCATTCTGCACCTAAGTCTCCAGCCTCTGCTCTCGGCAACGATCCTTCTGCATCCCAGTCTTCAACCTCTGCTCTCTGTAACAGTCCTTATGCAGCTCAGTCTCCAAACTATGCTCACAGTAAGATCCTTCTGCACACTAGTCTACAACATCTGCTCTCTGCAACGATCCTTTAGAACCTCAGTTTCGAACCTCTTCTCCCTGTAACAGCCCTTCTGTACAGCAGTCTCCAAACTCTGCTCTATGTAACGGTCCTTCTACACCCCAGTGTCCAACCTCTACTTTGTGTATTAGTCCTTCTGCGCCCCAGTCTCCAAACTCTGCTTTCTGTAACAGTTCTTCTCCATCTCAGTCTCCAAACTCTGCTCTCTGCAACAGTCCTCTGCACCCCAGTCTCTACCCTCTGCTCTTGGTAACAGTTCTTTTGCACCCAAATCTCAAAACTCTGCTCTCTGTAACACTCCTTCTGCACTCCAGTTTCCACCCTCTGATCTCTGTAACAATCCGTCTGGACATCAGTCTCCAAACTCTGGTCTCTACAACGTTCCTTCTGCTTTTCAGTCTCCAAAATCTACTCTCTGTAAAAGTCGTTCTGCACCTCAGTCTCCAAACTCTGCTCTCTGTAAGATCCTTCTGCAACCAATTCTCCAAACTCTGCTCTCTGTAACAGTCCTTCTGCACCCCAGTCTCCAAACTCTGATCTCTGTAACTGGCGTTCTGCACCACAGTCTTATAACTCTTCTCTCTTTAACAGGCCTTTCGCACCCAAATCTCCAACCTCTGCTCTCTGCATCTATCTTTCTGCACCCCAGTCTCCATACTCTGCTCTCTGTAACAGTTCTTCTGCATCCAAGAATCCAATATCTGCTCTGTGCAACAGTCCTTCTGAACCTCAGTCGGAAAATGCTCCTCTCTGCAACAATCCTTCTGCACCCCAGTTTGCAACCTCTCTGTAACAGACCTCCTGAACCTCAGTCTCCAAAATGCTCTCTGTAAGATCCTTCTGCAACCCAGTCTCGAAACTGTGCTATCTGTAACAGTCCTTCTGCACCCCAGTCTCCTACCTCTGTTCTCTGCAACAGTCTTTCTGCACCCCAATCTCCAACCTCTACTCTCTGCAACAGTCCTTCTATACCCCAGTATCAAAACTATGCTCTCTGTAACAGACCTTTGGCACCCCACTCTTCAAACTTTACACTCTATAACAGGCGTTCTGTAACCCAGTCTCCAACATGTTCTCTCTGCAACGATTTTTCTTCACCTAAGTCTCCATCTTCTGCTCTCTGCAAAAGTCTTTCTGCACCCAAGTCTCCAACCTGTGCTCTCTGTAACAATCCTTCTGTACCGCACGCTCCAACCTCTGCTCTCTGTAACGGTCCTTTTGCACCCCAGTCTCCAATGTCTGCTTTCTGTTTCAGTCCTTCCGCACCTCAGTCTCCATTCTCTGCTCTCTGCAACAGTCCTTCTGTACCCCAGTCTAAAAACTCTGCACTCTGCAACATTTTTTCTGCACCTCAGTCTCTAAAATGTGCTCTTTATAACTGTCTATCTGACCCCAGTCTCCTACATTTCCTCTCTGAAACGATCCTTCTGCACCTCAGTTTTCAATCTCTGCTCTCTGTAAGGATCCTTTTGACACTCAGTCTCCAACCTCTGCTTTCTGTGACAGTCCTTCTGCACCCCAGTCTCCAACATCTGCTCTCTGCAACGATCCTCTTTCTACCCAGTCTCCAATCTCTTCTCCCTGTAACAGTCCTTTTGTATCGCAGTCTCCAACCTCTTTTCTTTGTAACGGTCCATCTGCTTTCCAATTGCCAAACTCTGCTTTCTGTAACAGTCCATCGGCAACCCAGTCTCTAACCACTTCTCTCTGCAAGGATCCTTCTGGACCTCAAACTCTAAACTCTGCTCTCTGCAACAGTCCTTCTGCACCCCAGTCTCCAGATTCTGCTCTCTGTATGAATCTTTTGCATCCCAGTTTCCAACCTCTGCTCTCTGTAAAAGTCCTACTGCACCCCAGTATCCAACCTCTGCTCTCTGTAACAATCCTTCTGCACCTCAGTCTCCAACGTATGCTCTCTGTAACAGTCCTTCTGCACCCCAGTCTCCAACATCTGCTCTCCGTAACGGTCCTTCTACACCTCAGTCTCCAAACTCTGCTCTCTGCTACAGTCCTTCTTCACCCCAGTCTCAAACCTCTTCTCTCAGCAACATTTCTTCTGCACCCCTGTCTCCAACCAGTGCTCTCTGCAACTGTCCTGCTGCACCCCAGTCTCCAACCTCTGCTCTCTGTAGCGATCTTTCTGCACCTCAGTCATCAACCTCTGCTCTCTGCAACAGTCCTTCTGCACCCCAGTCTCAAAGATCTGCTCTCTGTAACAGTCCTTCTGCACAATAGTGTCCAAACTCTGCTCTCTGTAAAAATTCTTCTTCACCTCGGTCTCTAAACTCTGTTCCCTGTAACAGGCCTTCTGCACCCCAGTCTACAACCTCTGCTCTCTGTAACAGTTCTTCTGAACCCCAATCTCCGAACACTTCACTATGTAAAATTATTTCTGCACCCCAGTCTCCATATTCTGCTCTATGTAAGGATCCTTTTGAACCCCAGTCTCCAACCTCTCCTCTCTGTAAAAGTTCTTCTCCACCTCCGTCTTGAAGTACTGCAATCTGTAACGGTCCTTCTGCACCCCAGTCTGCAACCTCTGCTCTCTGAAACGATCCTTATGCACCTCAGTCTCCAACCACAACTCTCTGTGACAGTCCTTCTGTACCCCAGTCTCAAACATCTGCTTTCTGCAACGACCCTTCTTGTTGGAGACAGGGGTTCAGAAAGATCTTACAGAGAAAAAATGTTGGAGACTGAGGTGCAGAAGGAGTGTTGCAGAGATCAGAGGTTGGAGACTGGAGTGCAGTAGGATCATTGCAGACAGTAGAGGTTGGAGACTGGTGTGCAGAAGGATCGTTGCAGAGAGCAGAGTTTGGAGACTGCGGTGCAGAAGGCCTGCTACAGAGAGCAGAGTTTGGAGACTGGCATGCAGAATGCCTGTTATAGAGAGGAAAGGTTGGAGACTGGGTTGCAGAAGGACCTTTACCGAGAGCAGAGTTTGGAGACTTCGGTACAGAACAACTGTTACAGAGAGCAGATGTTGGATACTGGGGAGCAGAAGGACTGTTACATAGGACAGAGTTTGGAGACTGGGGTGCCGCAGGATCTTCGAAGAAAGCAGAGGTTACAGACTGTGGTGGAGAAGGAATGTTAGAGACAGCAGATTTTGGACACTGGCGTGCAGAAAGATCTTACAGAGAGAAAAGTTTGGAAACTGTGGTGCAGAAGGACTGTTGCAGAGAGCACACGTCGGAGCCTGGGTTCCAGAAGGATCGTTTCACAGAGCAGAATTTGAAGACTGGAGTTAGAAGGACTGTTGCTGAGAGCAGATGTTGGAGAATGAGGTACAAAGGACTGTTACAGAGAGCAGAGGTTGGAGAAGGGGTGCAGAAGGACTGTTGCAGAGAGCAGAGGTTGAAGAATGAGGTGCAGAATGACTGTTACGGAGAGCAGAGGTTGGAGACTGGGGTGCAGAAGGACGGTTACAGAGAGAAGATGTTAAAGACTGGGGTGCAGAAGTAAGGTCACAGAGAGCAGAGGTTGGAGACTGGTGTGCAGAAGGACTGTTGCAGAGAGCAGAGGTTGTTGAATGTGATGCAAGAGGACTGTTGCAGAGAGCAGAGTTTTGAGACTGGTGTGGAGAAGAATCGTTGGAGAAAGAAGAATTTGGGGACTTGGGTGAGATGGTCTGTTACAGAGAGCACTGCTTTGAGACTGGGTTGATGAAGGATCTTACAGAGAGCAGAGGTTGCAGACTGAGGTGCAGGGGGACTGTTACTGAGAGCAGTGGTTGGAGACTGGGGTGTAGAAGTATCGTTCAGAGAGCAGAATTTTCATACTGAGGTGCAGAAAAACTGTTGCAAAAATCAGAGGTTGGAGACTGGGGTGCTGTAGGATCATTGCAGAGAGCAGAGGTTGGAGACTGAGGTGCAGAAGACCCGTTACAAAGAGCACAGGTTGGAGACTGCAGTCCAGAAGGACTGTTACACAGAGCAGAGGTTGGAGTCTGTTGTGCAGAAGAACGGTTAAAGAGAGCAGAGTTTAAAGACTGGGTTGCAGAAGGATCTTACAGAGAGCATAATTGAGAGACTGAGGTGCAGAAGGATGTTACAGACAGCAGAGGTAGAAGACGGGGTGCAGAAGGTTCATTGCAGACAGCAGAGTTTTTAGACTGAGGTGCAAAAGGACTGTTGCAGAGAGCAGAGGTTGGACACTGGTGTGAAGAAAGACTGTTACAGAGAGCAGAGTTTGTAGACTGGGTTTTAGAAGGATCCTACAAGGAGCAGCGTTTGGAGACTGAAGTGCAGAAGGACTGTTACAGAGAGTAGCGGTTCGACACTGAGGTGCAGTAGGACCCTTCAGAGAAGAGAGTTTGAAGACTGAGGTGCAGAAGGATTGTTACAGAGAGCAGAGTTTGGAGAATGAGTGCAGAAGGTCTATTGCATAGAGCAGAGGTGGGAGACTGGGGTACAGAAGGACTGTTGCAGACAGCAGAGGTTGCAGACTGGGGTGCAGAAGGACTGTTGGCGAGAGCAGAGGTTGGAGAGTGAGGTGCAGAAGGACTCTTAGAGAGAGCAGATGTTGGAGACTGGGGTGCAGAAGGACTGATTCAGAAAGCAGAGATTGGATTCTGGGGTGCAGAAAGACCATTACAGTGAGCAGAGGTAAGAGACTGCAATACAGAAGGACTGTTGCAGAGAGCAGAGTTTGGAGACTGGGGCTCAGAAGGACTGTTGCAAAGAGTAGATGTTGGAGACTGACGTGCAGAAGTCTAGGTACATAGAGCAGAGCTTGGAGATTGGGGTGCAGGAGGATCGTTGCAAAAAGCAGACCTTTGAGACAGGGGTGCAGAAGGATCTTACAGAGAGAAGAATTTGGAGACTGAGGTGCCGAAGGACTGATGCAGAGTTCAGAAGTTGGAGACTGGCGTGCAGTAGGATCATTGCAGAGAGCAGAGTTTGGAGTTTTGTGTGCACAAGGATCGTTGCAGAGAGCAGAGGTTGGAGACTGGTGTGCAGAAGGCCTGTTACAGAAAGGAGAGCTTGGATACTCGGGTGCAGAAGGACTGTTATAGAGAGCAGAGTTTAGAGACTTGGTTGCTGAAGAATCTTACAGAGGGCAGTGGCTGGAGACTGAGGTGCATGCAGGTGGACTGTTACAGAGAGCAGTGGTTGGAGACTGGGGTGCAGAGGATCGTGCAGAGAGCAGAGGATTCAAACTGAGGTTTATAAGGACGGTTACAGAGAGCAGAGGTTGAAGAATGAGTTGTAGAAGGACTGTTACAGAGAGCAGAGTTTGAAGACTCAGGTGCAGAAGGACTGTTACATGTAGCAGAGTATGGAAATTTGGGTGCAGAAGGACCGTTAAAGAGAGCAGAGTTGGAGACTGTGGTATAGGACTGTTACCGAGAGCAGAGGTTGAAGACTGGGATGCAGAAGGACTCTTAGAGAGAGAAGAAGTTGAAGACTGGGGTGCAGATGGACTGATACAGAAAGCAGAGATTGGAGTCTGGGGTGCAAAAAGACCGTTACAGAGAGCAGATGTTGGAGACTGCAGTACAGAAGGACTGTTACAGAGAGCAAAGTTTGGAGACTGGTGTGCAGAAGGACTCTTACATATTGCACAGGTTGAAGACTGACGTGCAGCATGATAGATACAGAGAACAGAGTTTGGAGATGGGGTTAAAATTGACCTATACAGAAAAAAGAGTTTGGAGACTGGGGTGTAGAAGGACTGATACAGAGAGCAGATCCCGGAGACTGGGGAGCTGAATGACTGCTGCAGAGGACAGAGGTTGGAGACTGGGGTGGAGAAGGAATGTTACAGAGAGCAGAGTTTGGAAACTGGAGTGCAGAAGGATCTTAAAAAGAGCAGAGGTTGGAGACTGTGGTGAAGAAGGAATGTTGCAGAAAGCAGACATTGGATACTGGGGTCCAGAAGGATCATTGCAGAATGCAGAGTTTGTAGACTAGGGTGCAGAAGGAGTGTTTAAGAGAGCAGTTGTTAAAGACTGGGGTGGAAAAGGATAGTTTCAGAGAACAGAGATTAGAGATTCAGGTGCAGAAGGACTGTAACAGAGAGTAGAGGTTGGAGACTGGGGTTCAAATGGATCTTACAGAGAGCAGAGTTTTGAGACTGGGGTTCAAAAGGACTGTTGCAGTGAGCAGATGTTGGAGACTTGGGTGGAGAAGAATCGTTGCAGAGAGAAGAGGTTGGAGACTGGGGTGCAGAAGGCCTTTTACAGAGAGCAGAGTTTTGAGACTGGGTTGCAGAAGTTTTGTTAAAGAGAGCAGAGGTTGGAGACTGTTACAGAATGCAGAGTTTGAAGACTGTGTTGCAGAAGGATTATAAAGAGAGCAGAGTTAGGAGACTGAGGTAAAGAAGGACTGTTACAGAGAGCAGAAATAGAAGACTGGGGTGCAGAAGGATCGTTGCAGAGAGCAGAGTTTTCAGATTGAGGTGCAGAAGAACTGTTGCCGAGAGCAGATGTTTGAGACTGGGATGCAAAAGGTCTGTTGCAGAGAGCAGATGTTGGTAACTAGGGTGCAGAAGGACTGTTGTAGAGAGCAGAGGTTGGAGACAAGGGTTCAGAAGGACTGTTGGAGAGAGCAGAGTTTGAAGACTAAGGTACCGAAGTCCTGTTACAGAGAGGAGAGGTTGGAGACTCGGGTACAGATGGACTTCTACAGAGAGAAGAATGTGAGTACGGGGGTGTAGAAGGATCTTACAGAGGGCAGAATTTGGAGACTGAGGTGCAGAGGACTGTTGCAGAGATCAGAGTTTGGAGACTGGGGTGCAGTAGCATTATTGTAGAGAGCAGAGGTTGGAGACTGGGGTGTAGAAGAATCATGCAGAGAGCAAGGTGTCAGACTGAGGTGCTGAAGGACTGTTACAGAGAGCAGAGGTTGGAGACTGAAGTGTAGAATGACTGTTACAGAGAGCAGAGTTTGGAGACTGAGGAGCAGAAGGACTGTTAGAAAAAGCAGAGGTTGGAAATTGGGGTGCAGAAGGACTGTTACACAGACCAGACTTTGGTGACTGCGGTATAGAAAAAGTGTTACAGAGAGCAGAGGTTGGAGACTGGGGTGCAGTTTGACCGTTACAGAGAGAAGTGGTTGAAGATTGGGGTGCAGAAGGATCATGCAGAGAGCAGAGGTGTCAGACTGAGGTTCTGAAGGACTGTTACAGTGAGCAGAGGTTCGAGACTGAGGTGTAGAAGAACTGTTAGAGAGAGCAGAGTTTGGAGACTGAGGTGCAGAAGGTCTGTTAAAGAAAGCAGAGGTTGGAAATTGAGGTGCAGAAGGACCATTACAGAGACCAGATTTGGAGACTGTGGTATCGAAAAACTGTTACAGAGAGCAGAGGTTGGAGACTGCTGTACAGAAGGACTGTTACAGGAGAAGATGTTGGAGACTGGGAGCAGATGGACGGTTGAAGAGGACAGAGCTTGGAAACTGGAGTGTTGCAGGACACATGTAGAAAGCAGAGGTTAAGAGCTGGGGTGGAGAAGGAATGTTACAGAGAGCAGAGTTTGGAATCTGGAGTGCAGAAAGATCTTACAGAGAGCAGAGGTTGGAGACTGTGGTGCAGAGGGACTGTTAACAAGAGCAGAGGTTAGAGACTGCGGTGCAGAAGGACTGTTGCAGAGAGCAGAGGTTGAAGACTGGGGTGGAGAAGGACTGTTGCAGAGAGCAGAGGTTGTAGACTGGAGTGCAGAAGGACTGTTTCAGAGTGCAGAGTTTGGAGCCTGAGGTGCAGAAGTAGTGTTACAAAGAGCAGAGTTTGGAGACTGAGGTGCAGGAGGATTGTTACAGAGAACAGAATTTGGAGACTGGGGTGCAGAAGGACTGTTGCAAAGAGCAGAGGTTGGAGACTCGTGTGAAGAAGCACTGTTCCAGAGAGCAGAGGTTTGAGACTGAGGTTGAGAAGGAATCTTAGAGAGAGCAGAATTTTGAGACTGGGGTGGAGAAAAACTGATACAGAAAGCAGAGATTAGAGTCTGTGGTGCAGAAATAGCATTACAGAGAGCAGAAGTTAGAGACTGTAGTACAGACAGACTTTTGCAGAGAGCAGTGTTTGGAACCTGGGGTGCAGAAGGACTGTTGCAGAGAGCAGAGATTAAAGACTGAGGTGCAGAAGTTCTTTTACATCAAGAAGATTTTGGAGACTGGGGTGCAGAAGGATCGTTGCAAGGAGCAGAGCTTGGAGACAGGGGTGCAGAATGATCTTACAGAAAGCAGTAGTTGGAGACTGAGGTGCAGAAGGACTGTTGCAGAAATCAGAGGTTGGAGTCTGGGGTGCAGTAGGATCATTGCAGAGAGCAGTGGTTGAAGACTGGGGTGCAGAATATCGTTGCAGAGAGCAGAGTTAGAAGACTGGCATGCAGAAGGCCTGTTACAGAGAGGAGAGGTTGGAGACTGGGTGTAGGAGGACCGGTACAAAGAGCAGAGTTTGAAGACTGGGTTGCTGTAGGATCTTACAGAAAGCACAGGTTAAAGACTGAGGTGCAGGTGGACTGTTACAGAGAGCAGTGTTTGGATACTGGGGTGCAGAATGATCATGCAGAGAGCAGAGGTTTCAGACTGAGGTGCAGAAGGACTGTTACAGAGAGCAATGGTTGGAGACTGAGGTGTAGAATGAGTGTTACAGAGAGCAGAGTTTGGAGACTCAGGTGCAGACGGACTGTTACAGGAAGCAGAGTTTAAAAATTGGGGTGCAGAAGGACCGTTACAGAAAGCAGAGAATGGAGACTGAGGTGCAGAAGGACTCTTACATAGAAAACAGGTTTAAGATTGAGGTGCAGAAGGATAGATACAGAGAACAGAGGTTGGAGATTGGGGTTCAGACAAACTTATACAGAAGGCAGAGGTTGGAGACTGGGGTGTAGAAGGACCGTTTTAAAGAGCAGAGGTTGGAGACTGCGGTACAGAAGGACCATTACATAGAGCAGATCTCGGAATATGGGGAGTAGAAGGACTTTTGCAGAGAGCAGATGTTGGTAACTAGGGTGCAGAAGGACTGTTGTAGAGAGAAGAGTTTGGAGACTGACGTGCGGAAATCCTGTTACACAGAGCAGAGGTCGGAGACTTGGGTGCAGAAAGACTCTTAAAGACAGCTGAGGTTGGATACAGTGCTGCAGGAGCATCATACAGAGGTCAGAATTTGGCGACTGAGGTGCAGAAGGACTGTTGCAGAGAGTAGAGTTTGGAGATTGAGGTGCAAAAGGCATGTTACAGAGAGCAGAGGTTGGAGACTGGGGTTCAGAAAAACTGTTACAGAGAGCAGAGTTTTTAGACAAGGTTGCACAAGAATCTTACAGAGAGCAGTGTTTGTAGACCATGGTGCAGCAGGACTTTTACAGAGAGCAGAGGTTGGAGACTAGGGTTAGGGAACAGAGGTTTCAGACTGAGGTGCAGAAGGAGTTTTGCAGAGAGCACATGTTGGAGACTGGGGTTTAGAAGGACTGTTGCAGAGAGCAGAGGTTTGAGACACGGGTGCAGAAGGATCGTTGTAGAGAGCAGAGGTTGGAGACTGGGGTGAAGAAGGATTGTTAAAGAGAACAGACATCAAAGACTGGGGTGCAGAAGACCTGTTACGGAGAGCAGAGTTTGGAGCAGGGGTGCAGAAGTACTTTTACAGTGAGTAGAGTTTGGAGAATGAGGTGCAGAAGGACCGTTTCAGAGAGCAGAGTTTGGATACTGAGGTGCATAAGAATTGTTACAGAGAGCGGAGGTTGGAGACTGGATTGCAGAGGGACTGCTGCAGAGAGCAGAGGCTAGACATGGGGTGTGGAAGGACCGTTACAGAGAGCAGATTTTGGAATCTGCACTACAGGAGGACTGTGACAGACAACAGAGTTTGAAGACTGGTGTGGAGATGGACTGTTTCAGAGTGCAGACCTTGGTGACTGAGGTGCAGAAGAACTGTTGCAGAAAGCAGAGGTTGGAGACTGGGGTGCAGAAGAACTTGTGCAGAGACCAGAGGTTGGAGACTGAGGTGCAGAAGGAATGTAGCAGAAAGCAGAGGTTGGAAACTGTGGTGCAGAAAGAATGATACAGAAAGGAGAGGTTGGGGACTGTGGTGCACAAGGTCCGTTACAGAGAGCAGAGGTTGGTGACTGTGGTACAGAAATACTGTTATGGAGAACAGAGGTTAAAGACTGGTGTGGAGAAGAACTGTTACAGAGAGTAGATGTTGAAGACTGGGGTGCAGAATTATTGTTATAGAGAACAGAGTTTGGAGACTGGGGTGCACAAGGACTGTAAAAGATAGCAGAGTTTGGAGACTGGGGTGTAGAAGGACTGTTACAGAAAGCAGAGATTTGAGACTTGGGTGTAGAAGGACCGTTACAGAGAGCAAATTTTGGAGACTGCACTACAGGAGGACTGTTAAAGAAAGCAGAGGTTGGAGACTGGTGAGGAGAAGGACTATTTCAGAGTGCAGACTTTGGAGACTGGGGTGCAGAAGAACTGTTGCAGAGAGCAGAGTTTAAAGACTGGGGTGCAGAAGAACTGTCGCAGAGAGCAGAGGTTGGAGACTGAGGTGCAGAAGGAATGTTGCAGAGAGCAGAGGTTGGAAACTGTAGTGCAGAAGGAATGATACAGAAAGGAGAGGTTGGAGACTGTGGTGCAAAAAAAAGTTACAGAGAGCAGAGGTTGTGGACTGTGTTACAGAAGGACTCTTACAGAGAGCAGATTTAAAGACTGGGGAGCAGAAGGACTGTTACAGAGAGCAGAGGTTGAAGACTGGGGAGCAGAAGGACTGTTACAGAGAGCAGAGGTTGGAGACTTGGGAGCAGAAAGAATGTTACAGAGAGCATATTTGGAAACTGGGGTGCAGAAGGATCTTACAGAGAGCACAGGTTGGAGGCTTGGGTGCAGAAGCACTGTTATAGAGAGCCAATTTTGGAGACTGAGGTGCAGAAGGACTGTTTCAGAAAGCAGATTTTGGAGACTGGTGTGCACAAGATCGTTGCAGAGAGCAGAGTTTTCAGACTGAGCTTCAGAAGGACTGTTGCAGAGAGCAGATGTTAGAGACTGGTCCAGAAGAACTTTTCAGAGAGCACAGGTTGGAGAATGGGGTGCAAAATAATTGTTGCAGAAAGCAGAGGTTGGAGACTGGGGAGCAGAAGAAATACTACAGAGAGCAGAGTTGTGAAACTGGGGTGCAGAACGATCTTACAGAGAGCAGAGGTTGGATACTGAGGTGCAGAAAGAATTTTACAGAAAGTCGAGTTTAAAGACTGTGGTGCACAAGGGTCGTTGCAGAGAGCAGAGTTTTCAGACTGAGGTGCAGAAGAACTGTTGTAGGGAGCAGATTTTGGAGACTGGGGTGCAGAACGACTTTTTCAGAGAGCAGAGTTTGGAGACTGTAGTGAAGAAGGACTATTGCAGAGATCAGAGTTTGGTAACTGAAGTGAAGAAGGATTGTTACAGAGAACAGAAGTTGGAGTCTGGGGTGAATTAGGACTGTTGCAGAGAGCAGAATTTGGAGACTGGGGTTTAGAAGGACTGTTGCAGAGAGCAGAGGTTGGAGACTGGGGTGCAGAAGGATCGTTGCAGAGAACAGAGTTTTCAGACTGAGGTGCAGATTGACTGTTTCAGACAGCAGAGGTTGGAGATATGGGTGCAAAAGGACTGTTGCATAGAGCACATGTTGGATACTGGGGTGCCGAAGGATCGCTGCAGAGAGCAGAGTTTTCAGACTGAGGTGCAGAAGGACTGTTGCAGAGAGCACAAGATGGAGACTGGTGTGCAGAAGGATCGTTGAAGATAGCAGAAGTTTGAGACTGGTGTGCAGAAGCACTGTTACAGAGAGCAGACTTTTGAAACTGAGGTGCAGATGGATCATTGCAGAGAGCTGAGTTTAGAGACTGAGGTGCAAAAGGACTGTTACAGAAAGCAGAGTTTGGAGATTGGTGTGCAGAAGGATCCTTGTAGAGAACAGAGTTTTCAGACTCAGGTGCAGAAGGACTTTTGCAGAGAGCACATGTTGAAGACTGGGGTGCAGAAGGACGGTTGCATAGAGCAGATGTTGGACACTGGGGTGCAGAAGGATCGTTGTAGAGAGCAAAATTTTGAGACCTGGGTGCAGAAGGATTTTTATAGAGAACAGAGTTTGGAGACTGGGGTGCAGAAGGCCTGTTACAGAGAGAAGAGTATGGAGAAGGTGTTCAGAAGTACTTTTACATGGAGTATTTTTTGGAGACTGAGGTGCAGAAGGACCTTTGCAGAGAACAGAGGTTGGAGACTGAGGTGCAGAAGGATTGTTACATAGAGCAGAGGTTGAAGACTGGGATGCAGAGGGACTGTTGTAGAGAGAAGAGGCTGAACACTGGAGTGTATAAGGACTGTTGCTGAAATCACAGGTTCAGATTGGGGTGCAGAAGGACTGTTGCAGAGAGCAGAGGTTGGAAACTGGGTTACAGTAGGACTGTTACGGAGGAAGAGGTTGGAAATTTGGTGCAGAAGGACTGTTGCAGAGAGCAGATGTTGGAGACTGGGATGCAGAAGGACTGTTGCAGAGAGCAGAGTTTGTAGACTGAGGTGCAGAAAGACTGTTACAGTGAGCAGAGCTTGGAAATTGTGGTGCAGATGGTCTGGTACAGTAAGCAGAGTTTGGAGACTGGGGTGCAGAAGGACTTTTGAAAAGAGCAGAGTTTGTAGAGGTGCAGAAGCACTGTTACAGAGTGCAGATGTTGAAGACTGGTGTGCAGAAGAACTGTTGCAGAGAGCAGAGGTAAAAGACTGAGATGCAGAAAGACTGTTACAGAGAGCAGAGTTTGGAGACTGGAGTGCAGAAGGACTGATACAGAGAGCAGAGATTGGAGATTGGGGTTCAGAAGGCCTGTTAAAGAGAGCAGAGGTTGGAGACTGCATACAGAAGGGCTGTTACAGAGAGCAGAGTTTGGAGACTGAATTGCAGAAGAATATTACGTAGAGCAGATTTTGGATACTGCAGTGCAGAAGGATTGTTACAGAAAGTAGAGGGTGGCGACTGGGGTACAGTAGGATTATTTCAGAGAGCAGAGAATGGAGACTGGTGTGCAGAAGGATCCTTTCAGAGAGAAGAGGTCGGAGACTTGGGTGCAGAAGGAGGTTGCAGAAAGCAGATGTTGGAGACTGGGATGCAGAAGGATCGTAGCAGAGAGCAGCGATTGGAAACTGGTTTGCAGAAGGACTGTTACACAGAGCAGAGGTTGAAGTCTTGGGTCTAGAATTAACCTTACAGAGAGCAGATGTTGTAGACTGCAGTACAGAAGGACTGTTACAGAGAGCAGATGGTGGAGACCAGGTTACAGAAGGACTATTGCAGAGAGCAGAGGTTGGAGAATGGGATTCAGAAGGACTGTTTCAGAGAGTAGATGTTAAAGACTGAGGTGCAGATTGCAGAGAGCAGAATTTGGGAGACTGGGTTGCAAAATAATTGTGGCAGGGAGCAGAGTTTGGAGCATGGGGTGAAGAAGAACTGTTACAGAGATCAGAGTTTGGAGATTGGTGTGCAGAAGGATCTTACAGAGAGCAGAGCCTGGAAAGTGGGGGGTAGAAGGACTGTTACAGAGAGCAGAGTTTGGAGACTGGGTGGCAAAAGGAACTTACATAGAGCAGTGTTTGGAGACTGGGGTGCAGAAGGATTTTTGCAGGGAGCAGAGGTTGGAGACTGACATGCTGAAGTACTCTAGTAGACAACAGAGGTTGGAGAATGGGGTGCAGAATAACGGTTGCAGAGAGCAGATGTTGAAGACTGAGGTGCAGAAGGATTGTTACAGAGAGCAAAAGTTGGAGACTCGGGTGAAGAATGACTGTTACGGAGATCAGAGTTTGGAGATTGGGGTGCAGAATGACCTTTCATAGAGCAGATGTTGGAGACTGCGGTTCAGACGAACTGTTGCACAGAGTAGAGGTTTGAGACTGGGGTGCAGAAAGACTGTTACAAAGAGCAGAGTTTGTAGACAGGGTTTCAGAAGGATCTTACAGAGAACAGAGGTTGGAGACTGAGGTGGAATAGGACTGTACAGAGAGCAGAGTTTGGAGACTGGGGTGCAGAAGGATCGTTGCAGAGAACCGAGTTTTCAGACTGAGGAGCAGAGGGACTTTTGGAAATTACAGAGGTTGGAGACTGGGGTGCAGAAGGACTGTTGCAGAGAGCAAAGGTTGGAGACTGGGGTTCAGTAGGACTTATACAGAAAGCAGAGGTTGGAGACTAGGGTGCAGAAGGACCGTTGCAGAGAGCAGAGTTCGGAGACTGCAGAACAGAACTGTTACAGAAAGCAGAGGTTGGAGAATGGTTTATAGACGAATTTTTCAGAGTGCAGATGTTGGAGACTGGGGTTCAGAAGAACTGTTGCACAGAGCAGAGTTTGGATACTGGGGTGCAGAAGAATTGTCGCAGAGAGAAGACTTTGGAGACTGAGGTGAAGAAAGAATGTTACAGAGAGCAAAGTGTTGAGTCTGGGGTGCAGAATTACTGATACAGAAAGCAGAGGTTAAAACTGGGGTGCAGAAGGACCGTTACAGAGAGCAGAGGTTGGAGACTGTGTTACAGAAGGACTGTTGCAGAGACCAGAGGTTAGAGAATGGGGTGCAGAAAGACTGTTATAGAGAGCAGAGGTTATAGAATGGGGTGCACAAGTAAGGTTGCAGAGTTCAGAGGTTGGAGACAGAAGTGCAGAAGGACTGTTACAGAGAGCATAGTGTGGAAACCCTGGTTCAGAAAGACTTACACAAAAAGCAGAGGTTTGAGACTGGGGTGCAGAATGCCGTACAGAGAGCAGAGGTTGGAGACTGGGGTGCATAAGGATCGTTGCAGAGAGCAGAGGTTGGAGACATGGGTGCAGAACGACGGTTGCAGAGAGCAGAGCTTGGAGACGGAGGTACAGAAAAATAGTTACAGAGACTAGAGGTTGGAGACTGGGGTGCAGAAGGATCGTGAAAAGAGCAGAAGTTGGATACTGAGTTGCAGAAGAGTCATTGAAGACAGCAGAGATTGAGACTGGGCTGCAGAAGGATCGTTAAAGAGAGAGGAGGTGGGAGACTGCGGTGCAGAAGGACTGTTACAGAGAGCACAGGTTGGAGACTGGGGTGCAGAAGGAATGTTGCAGAAAGCAGAGGTTGAAGACTGGGGTGCAGAAGGGACTGTTGCAGAGAGCAGAGGTTGGAGACTGAGATGCAGAAGGAACTGTTACACAGAGCAGACGTTGGAGACTCGGGTGAAGAATTATGATACAGAAAGCAGAGGTGTGAGACTGGGGGTGCAGAAGGACCGTTACAGAGAGCAGAGTTTGCAGACTGGCGTGCAGAAGGACTGTTTAAGAGAGCAGAGTTTGGAGACTGTGTGCATAAGGCTTGCAACAGAGAGCAGAGGTTGGAGACTGGGTTCCAAAAGGACTGTTATAGAGAGCAGAGTTTTGAGGCTGCGGTTGCAGAAGGATCTTACAGAGAGCAGTTGTTTGTGACTGTGGGGCAGAATGAATATTACAGAGAGCAGTGATTGGAGACTGGGGTGCAGAAGGATCGTGCCGAGAGCAGAGGTTTCAGACTAAGGGCAGAAGGACTGAAGCAGAGAGCAGAGGTTGGAGACTGAGGTGCAGAAGGATTGTTACAAAAAGCAGAGGTTGAAAATTGGGGTAGAGGGACTGTTACAGAGAGCAGAGGTTGAAGACTGTGGTATAGAAAGACTGTATCAGAGAGCAGAGGTTGGAGAATATGGTGCAGAAGGACTGTTACGGAGAGCAGAGGTTGGAGACTGTGTTGCAGAAGGATTGTTACAGAAAGCAGAGGTTGGAGACTGGGGTGCAGAAGGACTGTTACACAAAGCAGAGGTTGAAGACTGGGGTGAAGAAGGACTGTTGCAGAGAGCAGAATTTGTAGACTGAGGTGCAGAAGGACTGTTGAGGAGAGGAGACTTTGGAGACTAAGGTGCAGAAGGATTGTTGCAGAGAGCAGAGGTTGGAGACTGAGGTGCAAAAAGAATGTTACAGAGAGCAGAGGTTGGAGACTGGGGTTCAGAAGGCCTGTAACGGAGAGCAGAGTGTGGAGAAGGGCTCTAGAATAACTGATACAGATCACAGAGTTTGGAGAATGGGTTGAAGAAGGATCTAACAGAGAGCAGATCTTGTGGGACCCAGGTTCAGAAGGACTGTTACAGAGAGTAGAGGTTGCAGACTGAGGTACAAGAGGATCGTAGCAGAGACCAGCGTTTTAAGACTGAGGTACAGAAGGACTGTTTCAGAGACCACAGGTTGGAGACTGGGGTGCAGTAGGACTGTTGCAGAGAGCAGAGTTTGGAGACCGGGGTGTAGAAGGCTTCTTATAAAAAACAGACTTTGGAGACTGGGGTGCAAAAGGCCTGTTACAGAGAGGAGAGTTGGGAGAAGGTGTGAAGAAGGACTGTTAGAGAGGGCAGAGTTGGGTATACTGGGTTGCAGAAGGATCTTACAGAGAGCAGATGTTGGAGACTGAAGTGTAGAATGATTGTTGCAGAGAGAAGAGTTTGGAGACTGGGGTGCAAAAGGCCTGTTACAGAGACCAGAGTTTGGAGACTGGGGTGCAGAATTCCTGTTAAAGAGAGCAGAGGTAGAAGACTGGCGTGCAGAAGGAATGTTATAGAGAGCAGAGTTAGGAGACTGGGTTGCAAAAGGATCTTACAGAGAGCAGAGTTTGGAGATTGAGGTGAAGGAGGACTGTTACAGAGAGCAGTGGTTGGAGACTGCGGTTCAGAAGGATCCTGCAGAGAGAAGAGGTTTCAGACTGAGGTGTAGATCGAGTATTACAGAGAGCAGAGGTTGGAGACTGAGGTGCAGAATGACTCTTACAGGGACCAAATTTGGGAGACTGTGTTTCAGAAGGATCTTATATAGAGCAGAGTTTGGAGACTGAGGTGCAGAAGGACTGTTACAGAGATCATATTTTGACGTCTTGGGTGCAGAAGGATTGTTGCAGAGAGCAAAATTTTCAGCCTGAGGTGCAGAAGGACTTTTGTAGAGAGCAGATGTTGGAGACTGGGGTGCAGAAGGTTTGTTGCAGATAGCAGAAGTTGAAGACTGCAGTACAGAAGGACTGTTCCAGAGAGCAGAGGTTGGGAGACTAGGGTACACAAGGACGTTTTCAGAGAGCAGATGTTTGATACTGTTGTTCAGAAGGATTGTTACAGAGAGCAGAAGTTGTAGAATGGGGTGCAAAAGGACAGAGAAAGAAAGCAGAGTTTGGAAACTGGAGTGCAAAAGGACCTTTACAGAGAGCAGAGTTTGGAGACTGCAGTACGGAAGGACTGTTACAGAGAGCAGAGTTTGGAGACTGTGGAGCAGAAGAAGTGTTGCAGAGTACAGAAGTTGGAGACTGGGGTGCAGCAGGACCATTGCAGAAAGCAGAGGTTTGAAAGTGGCGTGGAGAAGGAATGTTACAGAGAGCAGAGTTTGGAAACTGGGGTCGGAAAAATCTTTCAGACAGCAGAGGTTGGAGACTAGGGTTCAGAAGGATCGTTTCAGAGAGCAGAGTATGGACACTGGGGTGCAGAAGGACTGTTGCAGAGAGTAGATGTTGGAGACTGGGGTGCAGAAGAACTCTTTAGAGAGCAGATGTTGGACACTGGGGTGCAGAAAGCCTCTTTCATAGAGCAGAGGTTGAAGACTGAGGTGGAGAAGAACTGTTACAGAAAGCAGCATTTGGAGACTTGGCTGAAGAAGGACTGTTACACAGAGCACACGTTGCAGACTGGGGTGCAGAAGAAAATTTGCAGACAGCAGAGGTTGGAGACTGGGTGCATAAGGACTGTTGCAGATAGCACAGTTTGGATATGAGGTGCAGAAAAACTGTTAAAGAGAGCAGAGATTGTAGGACTGGGGTGCAGAAGGACTGATACAGAAAGCAGAGGTTGGAGACTGGGGTGCAGAAGGACCGTTACAGAGAGAAGAGTTTGGAGACTGCGGTACAGAAGGATTGTTACAGAGACTAGGGGTTGGCGACTGGGGTGCAGAATGAGTGTTGAAAGAACAGAGTTTTGAGAATGAGGTGCAGTAGGACTGTTACAGAGAGCAGAGTTTTTAGACAAAGTTGCAGAAGGATCTTACAGAGAGCAGAGATTGTAGACCGAGGTGCAGCAGGACTGTTACAGAGTGCAGATGTTGACGACTGGGGTGCGGAAGAATTGTTATAGAGAACAGACCTTGGAGAGTGGGGTGCAGAAGGCCTGTTACAGAGAGGAGAGTTGGGAGAAGGCGTGCAGAAGAACTGTTACAGAGGGCAGTGTTTGGAGACTGGGTTGGAGAAGGAACATACAAAGAGCAGATGTTGGAGATTCAGGTATAGAAGAACTGTTACAGAAAGTAGATGTTGCAGACTGAGGCACAAAAGGATTGTTACAGAGAGCAGATTTTGGAGACTGGGTGCAGAAGCACTGTTGCACACACCAGAGATTGGAGACTTGGGTGTAGAAGGACTGTTGCAGAAACCAGAAGTTGGAATCTGGGGTGCTGACGGACTGTTGTAGAGAGCAGATGTAGGAGACTGAGATGCAGAAGGACTGTTACAAAGAGCAGATGTTTGAGACTGGCGTGCAGAAGGACTGATACAGAGAGCAGAGTTTGGAGACTGGGGGTGCAGAAGGACTGTTACACAAAGCAGAGGTTGAAGACTGGGGTGAAGAAGGACTGTTGCAGAGAGCAGAATTTGTAGACTGAGGTGCAGAAGGACTGCTGAGGAGAGGAGACTTTGGAGACTAAGGTGCAGAAGGATTGTTGCAGAGAGCAGAGGTTGGAGACTGAGGTGCAAAAAGAATGGTACAGAGAGCAGAGGTTGGAGACTGGGGTTCAGAAGGCCTGTAACGGAGAGCAGAGTGTGGAGAAGGGCTCTAGAATAACTGATACAGATCACAGAGTTTGGAGAATGGGTTGAAGAAGGATCTAACAGAGAGCAGATCTTGGGGACCCAGGTTCAGAAGGACTGTTACAGAGAGTAGAGGTTGCAGACTGAGGTACAAGAGGATCGTAGCAGAGACCAGCGTTTTAAGACTGAGGTGCAGAAGGACTGTTTCAGAGACCACAGGTTGGAGACTGGGGTGCAGTAGGACTGTTGCAGAGAGCAGAGTTTGGAGACCGGGGTGTAGAAGGCTTCTTATAAAAAACAGACTTTGGAGACTGGGGTGCAAAAGGCCTGTTACAGAGAGGAGAGTTGGGAGAAGGTGTGAAGAAGGACTGTTAGAGAGGGCAGAGTTGGGTATACTGGGTTGCAGAAGGATCTTACAGAGAGCAGATGTTGGAGACTGAAGTGTAGAATGATTGTTGCAGAGAGAAGAGTTTGGAGACTGGGGTGCAAAAGGCCTGTTACAGAGACCAGAGTTTGGAGACTGGGGTGCAGAATTCCTGTTAAAGAGAGCAGAGGTAGAAGACTGGCGTGCAGAAGGAATGTTATAGAGAGCAGAGTTAGGAGACTGGGTTGCAAAAGGATCTTACAGAGAGCAGAGTTTGGAGACTGAGGTGAAGGAGGACTGTTACAGAGAGCAGTGGTTGGAGACTGCGGTTCAGAAGGATCCTGCAGAGAGAAGAGGTTT